>NW_011333266.1:0-11341 GCF_000735185.1 Notothenia coriiceps | reverse complement strand
GATTCCCTCTGTCTAGGTTTAGTTGTCTGTTCCACAGTGAAAATTCATCTTAAAATCAAGTTAACATTTGTAATTTCTAAAATATTGATATTTTTCTATAAATACTGATATCTGGGGTTAGGGGTTCGATCCCAGCCCATGCAGTCAACATGTCGATGTATCCTTGGGCGAGATACTTAACCCCGATGGCCAACGGTGTGTGAGTGTGTGTGAATGTTAGTTCTTAGAGTAAGGTACACTGCTCTGTATGAATGGGTGTGAATGGGTAAATGACATGTAGTATGTAAAGCGCTTTGAGGGGTCTTAAAGACTGGATAAAGCGCTATATAAGTACAGTCCATTCACATTTCTATCTGTCATTGTTATTCTTCTTTTCAGAGGTCCAGGCAAGGTTCTCCTCTATTACCGTTACTGTCAAATTGACGATCCACATGTCATCTGTGCTTGGCAGAGAGCTTTGTGTGAGAAGCTGCACTTAACTGGCAAGGTGATTCAATCCTCCTATCCTGCCTCAAACTTAGATACTACAGAATTTTACAAGAAAAGAATTTACCTCAGTTGAACCGTCCTTTTGAAATATATCCTGTTCTCAGGTGAGGGTGGCGACTGAAGGCATCAATGGAACAGTCGGAGGCACCAACATGGCGACCGACGCTTACATCGACGCAACGCGATCACACCCTCTCTTCAAGATGGAAAAGGATGATTTTAAGGTCAGTCTAGGTTTGTTTTTATTAGACATACATTACATACAGTTATGTTTCTACACAGCACATTGCATCAATATGTCTGTTTTGTGTTGCACCATAAGCCACAGCAGACAGAGTTTTAAGCCTGTGACATAACATTAAAGAATCATATGACATTCAAAATGAGGAACGCACCGATATTGGATATTAGGCCGATACTGTCTCAAAGGTCTGGATCGAGACAACGGGCCGGTTTCAATTTGATTGAATGTTATTCTTTTTACATGATATAAACGGGAACGACCAATTTGTTGCTGCATTAAAAAAGGCAAACAATGTAATTCCTGTTCATTTGATAAATGAGTTGGGGCAGTGGGGCATACTGTACAGATATTAATTAAACACCACAGCCCAGGTATCAAAAATGCAAAAGTAAACAAGTCCTTTATTCTTTCTTATGCCAATTCTATGTATTTGAAGTGTTTGTCTCTGTCTCTGTGTGTGTTCAGACAAGTGATGGTGGTGCAGAGTGTTTTAAAGACCTGAGGGTCGGAGTCTATAAGGAAATCGTCCCAATGGGAATGGATCCTGATGTGGTGTCCTACCAACTGGCAGGTATCGTTTGTGTCATTCTGTTTTCACAATAACAGTTTTCCTATTTGTACATGTTTATTTAGCTCTTATATTGTGCTAGGAGTTTTGTTTCCTTACAGCTGATTTTGTGAAGATGAGTTATGTATCTGTCTCACCTTTCAGGAGTTCATCTGGAGCCGGAGGAGTTTCACAAAGAGGTGGAGGCTCTCTTGGCTAAAGCGGACGAGAACAATGACACCATCCTCCTGGACTGCCGCAATTTTTATGAGAGTAAAATTGTAAGTTATAAACGGGTTTTCACCAAAAACACAATTACATTTTTTGCCAAATTATACATGTAAATTATATTGAGAAAGATAAATTCCCATTAGATCCTTAAAAATGTTCACTAAAATGGAGAATGACAGTTTCCTCACACCTATCATAATTAAAGAAAGCCAGGTTTAATACTGTCTTTTTGAACTGTGTAAATGTTTTCCCTCCAGGGCCAGTTTACTCAGTGTCTCGCCCCGAGCATCCGTAAGTTCAGCTACTTCCCGGACTACGTGGACCAAAACCTGGATCTGTTCAGAGACAAGAGGGTGTTGATGTACTGCACCGGGGGGATCCGCTGTGAGCGCGGCTCTGCCTACCTCCGCTCCAAAGTGAGAGGACTCGTCTTGGGCCAATTGGACTCTTTATTTTAATGTAGCTGTTAGATAGCTAACAGGGGATGCTGTAACTCACATTGTGTCTCTGCTGAGTCATTGTCTGCTTGTCCTTTGACCAACACTCAGTTAACAGTCAAGGCAGGACACTACAGGTGAAAAGGGTAAAACATTTTTTAGATGGATCCCAGTTGAACTTTCCCAGGTGATTACTAACATTAACACAAGAACATTACAAGTTCTCTGAAATGTGTCTTTAAGGCTTAACATTTCTTAAATTTGTGCCGATTTGCATAGATGTCCACAGCTGGTTCAAATTTCTTGTTTTATTTTTTTGTTGACATAATTGATTGTCAAAGGATTTTACTGAAGGACTCTTAGATAGGTCTTTTTGTCACTCCATTAAAACAAAAATTCAGTCAACAACCATTAAAAAAAATGGATAGGAATAGATAAGTCTAGTTTAATTTATCTGTTTTTTGTTACCTGTAGGTTACCAAAGTAAGAGGACTCGTCTTGGACTTAAACTAAAGAAAGCCAATTGGACACTTTATTTTAATGTAGTTGTTAAATAGCTAACATGAATGCCTCGTCCTGCAGTAACTCACATTTTGCTTTCAGTCTCTGCTGAGTCATTGTCTACTTGTCCTTTGCCCAACACTCAGTTAACAGTCAAGGCAGGACAGTACAGGTGAAAAGGGTAAAAATACTAAGCGATATCACCAAGAAACTTCCCCAGTTGATTACTAAAATCGAGACAATTTTATACAATAGTTAATTTTCTGAAATGCTGTGTTTCAATATTTGCTCATTTGCATAGATGTCCGAAGCAGAAAGCTTAGGTTCAAAACTCTTGTTTTGTTTTGTTGACACGTTAGCGTCAAAGGATTTTACTGAAGGACTCTTAGGTAGGTATTTTTGTCTCTCCATTAATCCGAACAATTCTGTCAACAACCATTAAAAAACAGTTTGGCCATGTTTTTAGGAACAAATGTGTACATTGTGAACACATCCCTCTGCAGAAATAACTCATTATATAGATACTAGGAATAATGCCAACACGGAATAAACTATTTTAGGAAAATATTTGTATTGTTAAATGTTCTGTAATTTTAGTTTAATGCATCTGTTTTTGTTACCTGTAGGATGTTTGTAAAGAGGTGTACCAGCTGAAAGGTGGAATCCACAGATATCTGGAACAGTTCCCAGAGGGTTTCTACAGAGGAAAGCTTTTTGTGTTTGATGAACGCTACGCCATCTCCTCAAACAAGGACATCATCTCAGGTTAGTTTGTGCATAAATCAGCACCAATTAATTGATTAAATACAGACAGAATAACATCACAAATAACATGAAAAGCACTAAGGCCTTTGCTCTGTACACTGAAACTAAAATGATAAAAACATTTCATTTATCTTTGTATTAGATAGCTATTTCTGAAACAAAAAAATAGTTAAGAGTATCGATAAACATGAATAAACACTGACATGCAGTTCCAGTGGTTCCCAACCTTTTTTGTCTCGTGTACCCCTTGAGCTGGTTTCCATTCTATAAGTACCCCTCACTCATCTGATTATTCGCCTGATTCTTTTTTCGTGTATTAAACCCTATGTTATCGTTTAACCCAACTGCTCCTCAAATGAAAATCACGTATATAAATCACATTTAATACAAATGCATTTAAACTTGAAATGTACACTTGTTGTAAGGTAACAAAAATGATGTTAAGACTACTTATTTAGGAAGCCAAAAATGTATTTTTTTAGGACATGGCCCCTCCCCTCTGAACAGTCACTTTTATCCATCATATTTGAAAAGAAACATTGTTATTTTCTGTATTTCTGTAAGACACAAGTTATTTATTTATTTAGCGATGACTTGTGCTATTTTTAGAACGGACGACCAGGCACCTGCGATCCCCTGAAGTACCCCTAGGGGTCCCCGTACCCATTAGATTACATTACATTTCACTTGTTAGACGCTTTTATCCAAAGCTACCCCCTGATTCGAATTTCAGCGCACTATCCACTGAGCCACAGCCTCCCACAGCCTCCCACACCTTCTGGTTGGGAACCACTTGTCTAATGCAACTCTTTGTTTTAGAATAAGGAACCTAATTACATCTCTGTGCAGAATGCAGATACTGCGGCTCTCCCTGGGACCGGTACCAGCTCTGCTCCACCCGGTTCTGCTGCCAGCTGGTTCTGTCCTGTCTCGGCTGCAGACAGGACGGACGCACCGCCTGCTGCCCCGCCTGCCAGACCAAGGGACAGAACCAGAGCCAGGCGTCTGGTCCGCATCACAAAGAGGAGTGTGAGTGCACTGAAGGACGTCCCAGAATCCCTCAGGATGCGTAGCAATGGAGACGCTACGACTGGACAGGGGCTTTCCACCACGTGAATAATGATGCCTGTCCAAGATTATAAATCACAGCTGAAATTAGAGGATGGGGCCCAGTTCATTCACTTTTTTATATGAATATTGGGAATTAAGTCAGATGTATTGTTTATTAAAGGAGTTTTATTCTTAAGAAAGTCATCTGTGAAGCTGATACCAAATGGAAACAATTTTAATTTGTTTTTTAATTGAGAAAATATAAGAATGCATCTGCAAAATCAATGATTTTTTTTACATGGATTTTCTGAATCTGGAATGCCTCATCAATAATCAAATCTGAGTTCCAGGTGATATAAACTTATTATTTTCTGTGTGTGTGTGCTTGGTTTACTATATACTATAATATATATGCGTATTACTAGTTTTTATTTGCCAAAATTGTCATAGTTTTACAGATAATGTTGTTTGACCATTTTAGTTATGCTGCATAACAACTTGTATATACAACCATATCAAAAACACAGTATGCATAGCAGTTATCTGGTGCTCTGTTATCCATGCGCTCTGGTGAAAGCAGGTTACTGAGACTGCAGGTGTTGCTTCAACACTTCAGAAAACCACAAGCAGCAGCACGTCTCTGTGGCTGACTCCGGTTGACTCGTTTTTATTTTTGAAAAACCCCTCATATAATTGGGGATAAAACACTTAAAATGAAACCATGCTGAAGCAGGCCACGTGAAAGAAACATACACAAAGGTACAGTACTTTTTATGTTTTCATTTCCTTTATTTTCTTTGTCAGTTTTCATGTTTTGAGAGATTTTGTGTCCTTGCCAGCTGACACCTCTGAGGGACAAAAAAGGTAATTTGATGCAATGATTTCAAATCAATCCAAAATGTAATGGTTTTCAAATTGTAGTCAGATTATCGGAACATTATAAAGAGGATTCGTGTTGGTGGATGTATTTATAAAATTTAAAAAATGACACAATCACAACATTTCTTATATTTTCATATCGTCGCTCGATTTAATAGACTTTTTTTTTCTTTTTTTTCAATGCATTTAATACTTGTCATAAAATGAATGACACACATACAATCTTGCTGTTATTAATAAAACATAGTTGTTAGTAGTTGTAGTGCTATTAAAGATTAAGCTTTGAAGTACAATTTGACACGAGACATTTCTTAAGGCTAAATAACAAATAGCAAAAGCCCAGGAAACAGGTTTGGAGTTAGGAAAAATATAAATTAATGTATATAATGAAACACAGCTCATAAAAAGGAAATCTAACAGCTGAAATATTATAATAAATATTCATAGGTAACAGAAAATAATACAAAAATACTGCAATAGTCAAGAAACATACAATATTCCAAAGAGAAATGACAGTTAAAACATTAAAACACACGCACTAACCCTCTATTACACTGAGAAATAAACAGTTTTGTGCAGGATGTGCAAATTACAATGATAAGATAATATCATATTTAAATGTTTCTATAAATGCATTTAAAGGTCACCTATTATGCAAAATCCACTTTTTCATGTCTTTTCTACATCAACATGTGTCCCCTCTGTGTAAAGAGATTCTGAAAGTTTCGGGGAAAAAACTTCTCTCTCTTTTTGTCCTGATCCATTTATATAAAAAACCTGTGAAAATGAGCTGATCAGATTTTGGCCACTTTATGATGTCAACAATTTTTTGGTTTATCTAACCATTAACCAATCACCAACCAAGGTAAAGCACTTTTGAAACAGAGGGGATTATGGGATGCTGCAATGATCTTTTTGGTATTTTGAGGCCAAATACTTCAGAGACATGTTTTGTATATCTGAGACCTATAATAAAGTATAATAGGGGACCTTTAAATCCTTGTCATAAAATGAAGTATACACACACTTGCAAAGAACATCCAGCAGAGGGAGAGGAAGGACCAGCAGAGAGCCGGGAGAGTGATCCTCAACATCCCGACTGGAAGCTTCGCTCTCAGCCGAGAGGACCTGCTTGCTGCCCGGGTCTTCACTGACCAGCAGACACCTCTCTCTCTGCAGCATTTCTGGGAGGTGAAGTGGAGACAGGCTAATGTGCATTTACCCAGACCTGTGGGAATAAGGACGGGAGGACCGAGCGATGTCTTCGCCGGGTTACACCGTAAACTACAGCCGGAATTCGACGCTGAACGGCGGATCGGCACCTTCCCATCAGAACGGTAACGGAGGCCGGGATGATGCGATTAGCCTGCTCGCTAGCCTTAGCATGCTAACACTCTGGGGGGGATGTCACTTAGTGTGTCAGCACCCTGTTTCTTTATTTTTTTATTTCTTTATTTTGTATAACTGTCCCATGGCATTACCTAAACCAGTTACATACATTTAAAAATAAAAGCGACATGTATATCATTCTTCTAACTGCGAAAAATGAATGAGCTTAAGCTATTGAGGTGCTAACTTAACCTGTATCCCATAGAGATAGCTAGCGGCTAACATTAGCTTTAAGCGAACGATAGCTATCAAAGCAGGATTATTATGGTGTGACAGAATGTGCAGCATCTCAATAGAATACTCACTTTATATGACATGTTTGACAATATATGAGTTCGTTAGATGTGTACTGATATAATGTAGTGGTTATTGATGGGATGCATATTCAGTTCACCGGGTATTAACCCTTACAGCTGAAGCACCAGCTGCTGATGAGGCTTGTTGTTTACAGCTAATGACACCCTCTGTTCAGTACTCTATTTGTGAGCTTTGGTGGAAGTAGAATATATGTTTGACTCTGTTTGTAAATGCACTCTCTCTCTATCCAGGTCCAGCACAGACGTACCAATCCATGCATCCTCCTGCAGGCTGCTATGGAGCCCCACCTCAACAACAGAGCTACCCCACCATCCCTGCCCAGTCCACCCCTCCCATCAAAGCCCCCCTCATGAACAGTGCCCACAGTGCTAACTACTACCAGAGCAATCATCAGCAGCAACAGCAGCACCTCTCTCAGCACCATGTAGCACCCTCCTCATACAGTGCTCCCCTGAACTCTGCACCTCCTTCTCAGCCATATCCACCTTCAGCACCGCCGCCATCAAATGCCCACTACAACCAACAATCAT
The DNA here is from genome assembly GCF_000735185.1 of Notothenia coriiceps. Taxonomy (NCBI): domain Eukaryota; kingdom Metazoa; phylum Chordata; class Actinopteri; order Perciformes; family Nototheniidae; genus Notothenia; species Notothenia coriiceps. The sequence continues at coordinate 3,961 of NW_011333266.1, read as the reverse complement.
TCCAGCAGCAGCAGCAGCAGCAGCAGCAGCAGCAGCATCCTCCATATGCCACTCCAGGATCCTACTATACACAGCAGGCATACCATGCTCCCCCAGCAGCAGCACAGCCCTTTCAGCAGCAGCAGCAGCACCCCAGTTTGGTGCCTGCACCGCCTGGTGCCCCTGGAGCTCCCCTCTACCCAATTGTTTCCTACCCGTCTGCGCCTGGAATTAGCCAGTACGGCACCCTGAGTTCCTCCCAGAGCACCTCCAGCCTTGGAGTCATGCCGACCCACATGGGTGCACCGCTGCATCAGTACAACAGCCCTCCGCCGGCCACAACAACAACAGCAGTGCAGTCTGGGTACAGCGCGGCTCCTCTTAATCAGCAGGGGCCGACAGTCAATGGTCAAGGAAGCACAGGTACGTGTGAAGGGTTAGTTTACGCTTGAAGGATCAGATGCTGGCTGGAAAGAGACATCCATTAAAAGTGTAGTCTTAATCTAGAACACTATATACATTTGGTGTTGCAGAAACATGCACACTAGCTGTATCGGTCATATAGTTTAGTGATTTTCATGTGTCTTCTTTCCAGCTCCATGTGTCGCTTATAAAAAAATATTGTACACCCAAAATGATTAGTGGTATATCAGTTATCCATGTTACCTTGAGTTCATGGTGAAAACGCAAAAAAAAATTGTGTGCATACTTGCATGGGAAAGAAATAATTAAAGACGAGACAATTCTCGATTTACTAACTTTCACAAAACCCCAGGCAGTTTTTCTGTGGAGGCTTGATAGTAACAATGATGTTTTCTTCATGGAAACGAGGTTATATGAGTGAGTAATTGATACATATGGTCCTTTGGGGGAAGTATTGTTATGGGTCAAATACTTACTGCCAACTCTTGGGTGATTTTGAAATCAACAGTTTCTTTCCAGTTGTGTGTGAAGCTATATATAGCTTTCATATTGGCTACAGAACAGAAGGGTCCACTTATAAAAAAAGAGTCCTACTGACATTAATAATGCATGGCTGAAATGGGGTCAATTATTGTGTCATTTGATTGACAGCTGTTTCTAGTTTAATGCTGTTTGTAGCTCTTGTGTTTCTTCAGTGCCAGTCTTTATTTTGAGTTTCGATCTTTGTTCATGCAGACCTCCATTCTTTGGTATGAAGTGTTTTCCCTTATCGTCTTTGTGTTTTCTTTCCCAGTGCACCAACACTATGACCAGGGCCACCAGGCGTCTCTGAGCTACGACACGTACAGCGGGGTCGTTCACACAGACCCTCGGCCCTCAGGAACTCAACCAACTTCAGTGCATTCCTCACCGGGCCACCACCAAGGTAACCTTTTACCTTATTTCCCTACCATACATGAGATGACACGTGGTTCAAAAACTTGAATCTGCCTTGTTACCCCTCTTCAATGCAGCTGGGACTGATCAACTAACAGCAGCTTGTAAAATAAAGTTGTTGAATGTTGAAACTGAGGAATGTAAGCAAAGGGCCTCGTGTGTCTGTATGACTGGTATGAATGTTTTGTTGAAAGTTGACAAACTACTGTTTTTCAGCTCACTTTCCAGACAGAATGTGAGTTGGAGATGTGTTACATTGAAGCTTTGAATATAGAAAGACAAAACAATTCCAAGTAGACAGAAATACCAGGGAAACTTCAAAGCATTTCCTTCCTTCCTTGGACCTTAAAACAATCTATAACGCATTTTCAAGGCTTGTTTTTAATTATAATAATAAAGCTTTATTTGTATAACAACATGGTACACTTCACAAATTGAGACGAAACAACAAATTCTCTTCAGTTCAAACGTTAAAAACTTTTTACATGCAGCATAAAAGCACAGTATAACAATTCAATGGACACAAGGAGCTCAAAAGATACGATTTTAAATAAGTACAATAAAATAAATAATGATCCAAAAGTTCATGATAGATAACCCTCAATTAATAAATACAATGAAATATTAAAACCTAAAGAATAAATATGTCGAAAAATAAAGATTAAAAGACAGGCAAAATCTAGAAACAATGAATTGTAACACTTAACCGGACTCTGCCGTGGCAATAAAGACACGTTTTCTTCTTGTTCGAATGTTGAGGCCTTTTTACATATTTCCTGTTTTTTTGTTTCACTGCTTGCAAGAAAACCTCATAGCAGTGAATTGGTTTCACAAGGTGCCCTTTCTTTGGTGTTGAGGTGAAAACTCTGTTCTATCCTGCTTTACTCTGGTGTCTGAACATGAAGTCCTTATAGGAGGGAAAAAACACATCTCTTGGCTCCTGCTTTTTGTCTTTTCTGGTGCAGCGACTTCCACAATCCCATGTTTAGACGTTCAGTCTGAGTGTTTGAAAACCTGCTCTAAATTGTGTGTGTGTGTGTGTGTGTGTTGTTCACAGCTGCAGCACACACACTTCCAGGCACACGCGTGCAGGTGTGAGTACTTTATACAAATGTGAGGGTTTCAGTTTGAAGCAGCCAGCTGCTGGTTTATTCAGTTTGTGACCTGGGATTTTTTTCACTGTCAGCGAAGCTTAAAGAAAACCAATGGACCTTTAAAGCTTTGCATAGTCTCAGCATGAATGAAGAAGTGTTTATGGCATTTCTCAAGATTGTGCATTCTCTGAGGCCGGTGAAATGCAGTGGTGTGGTGTAATGAAGTACATTTACTCACATTTTGAAGTGGTTGTATTTTCATTCCACTTCTAGTTTGGGAACCAATAGTGTTTCTCCACCAGTAACCCTACTTTCAGAGTATATTTTGATGATGACATGCAACAGAGTATTTCTACAAACCAGTATTGCTAAATAAATAATCTTCCACCTTCAGTAAACATGTGCTAAATCAGTTTCTTCAGTCCCAGAGATATTGGCTTCAGGCGACATGTTAATAGCAAGTGGATTATAGGACACACACCAGACACACCTCTGTGTTAAAAGTTACGCACTGTTTAAAGTGCTACATTCATGTTTAATCTAATTTTGGGATTATTTGTTGCTGGGTAAACACAACAGTAACATAAGACGGTTTCAGTAATGTTTTAAAATGTGCAAGGCTGTGGTGTAGATGCAACTTCTCACGTGGCCTCTGAAATGTTACTGCTGGATAGTTTGGATGTTTTGAAATGAGGTATTATGAGGAACTTATCCATACTCAGTGTTTTACAGTAGATGATGGACAGCTTGCTCCAAGTTGGGAAAGAGACAGGTGTACACTACAGTGGTAAAGCAACAGCGCTCGACAGAGGCAGCAGCAAATCTTAATTTGGCAAAAACAAAATGAGTTTAAAAGTAAGATAGCTAATGTCATTTAGAATATTCTCTCTGCCTTACTTCCTGTCAGAGAGCCCTTTCTGTCAGGAAACGGAAGCCACAGAAAAAATTCCTTTGACAAAATCAGAAATGTTACTTTGACAAAAATGTCTCATACCTTAGACTCTGTTTTTGTCGAAGAAGTCCCGAGGCTTTGCAGAGTACACGGATGATAGCTTCTGTGCTGCTCTCCGTTTGTCCAGATTGGGGATGTGCAGACTGCCATCTACTGGGATAAGCACCTCACATTTCAAAATCAATTGAACTATCCTTTTAATGTTAAGCAACCTAGCTTGATGCGAAATCAGTTTAACCTATGTTATCACCAGAACACTCTCAATATCTTTCTCAAAGGTCTTGAACTTTTTAATCCATGAAAGCAAATATAACCAGATTTGGTATTAAAGGTAATTTCACTTGATAGACAGAGAAGCCATTTCTTCAACACACGCTTAGACACACTCTCAAGGTTTGAAGATGGAATATTGATATGTATAAGTTGCAAACAGATGTTATGGATGTTCTTTCAAAAGTTCAGGTGTTTCAAAGTCTTAAAGTCTGTGGGAGGAGACTATCCCTGACTACTTCTTACGTCACATGACATTGAGTTGCCTAATCTCCATCTCCCTCTCTGCAGTCCTGACAGTTTTCTC
>NW_011333265.1:0-1456 GCF_000735185.1 Notothenia coriiceps | reverse complement strand
TGCTTTTACAATAAATAAACATTGAATGTGTTTAATTGAATAGTAAAGGGGTTTAACGTTAGTGGCAGGTTGTGTGTGAGAGAGAATAAATAAGACAGCCCAATATTTTAAAAAATTGTTATTCTTTTCCCCCGCATATTTAGCATATTTTGCAACTTTCCGCATATTTTGCAACTTCCCGCAATTTCACCGCATAAAATCACATAAAAACCCCGCATGTTTAATCGCATAATCAAGGATTTTAGCCCGCATAATCAAGGAATTTAGCCCGCATAATAAAGGATTTTTGCCCGCGTTTTTCTGGAGGGTCTAATTGTATGTAGAATATTGGTGGGTTTTAGTCTCCCTATTTTAAAACTATTTTTTGCCATTTTGTTGTATAAATGATGAGTCAGCTCATTCATATGATAATTGATAATGACAAAACTATAATCGTTAGCTCTAAAATAATCCATTTGATGTCCATTGGCATGGAAATATAGAATTACAATAAAAGTCCTTTTTGTTTTTAGATTTCATCCTTGACTGGTTTTAATGAATATTAGCTTTTCATCATTAATCATAGCTTTGTGCTTCACAACAGCTTCATTATTGTCTCAGTGCATTGTGTTTCTGCAAGACAAGAAAAAATAATAATGATATACGATAATTGCCCGTCAATGGCAGGATTTAGTGAGCCTGCTCTATGTATATTTCAGTGTAACTGTAGATCCCCGCCTCCCAGTGTCTTTCTAGAACAAGACAATACAGTCAGGTTGCCATACTTCCCACCCCTATGTCGTTTTATGAAAGGCCTGAAATCGCAGTGGTAATGCTGGAAACACTAGAGAGAAGCCATGGTAACTCCCCGAACAAAACCAGAAAGGTGTTGATCTGCTTTTTACTACGCTGCAAAGTTCAGCCGAGCAAGCAGGTGGCCTCCAGTTTCCCTGGAAACCCGAAACACTCTGAGCATGTGGCCTCGTCTGAAAGAGCAGAGCCGCATGTCCTGCAAACATCACGGCATTGTTTGAAAATGAGACACGGGCCTTTCTGCTAATCATTCGAGATTAGACCGGGGTCATTTATTAGTCACAAAGTAAAGTGCTTTCTGTTTCCACTGAATGATTTCCATTCCTGCTGGTCAGTGGTGGAAGAAGTATTCAGATCCTTTACTAAATTAAAAGTGCTCAAACCACACTGTAAGTATACTCTGATAAAATGAAATGTTCTCCTTTTGGAAATGATACTTAAAGGCGGGGTATGTAAGTTTGAGAAACCGGCTCGAGATACACTTTTTGTTATGTTCCATGGAATGCTTTTAACAACCCGATGGCAATGAATATCTGAAGTGCTTTGACAAAAAAATCCATACAAAAATATCATCTGTGGAAGCCGTAGTAGTGTAAAAAGCACGACCAATCAGCCGGCCCGGCTAAAATAACTGGATGACCTACCTGCCTGTCAGCCTTCCATG
>NW_011333264.1:0-1976 GCF_000735185.1 Notothenia coriiceps | reverse complement strand
CTCACTCAGTACCCTCTTTAAAGTGAGCCCCTGTATCCCTAACTCCTTAAAATGATTCCTCAACATCTCTCTGTTACATATTTCCTACTACATGTTCTACTGCTGACATTCCTCTGGTGTTTCCCTGTCACTCTGAATGTTTAGTTTACTGCACACTGCCCGAATCTCACTTTACCCCACTGATCAGAACCTCTTTGTTTACCTCTCAGTGTTCCTCGCATCGAAGTACACGAAGTCTCCGGCCTGGACACAGCGCGCGCAGGTCAGCCTGCGGCGCGAGGTGCTGCAGAGCGGGCATCGCTCCACGGCAACATACAGACCCTCCGCATCGTCCACTGACTCCACCATGAGCACACATCCCGGGGAGGAGTGGGCCGGGTGTAGGGGGTGATGGTGGGGACGGAGAGGCGGCCTGCCAGCGGAGTGAGAGCCGGAGGAGGAGGCAGATCGGTCGGGTCCGAGAGGAGGGAGCCCCGCGGAGGAAGAGGAGGACGCCATGGAGAGGAGCTAACTGCTAAGCTAATGCTAAGCTAACACTAACCTATTAAAAGCTAGATTTAAAACTAGTCAGCGTGACTTAGCGTTTTGCTACCCCTCCATGTTGATAACGTGTGAATGTTATATTGTCCGTGGTATCGCTGTCATATTTATAAAACCTTTAGAGGAGCTGAAAAATAAGCTGACAGATGTTTTTGTTTTGATTAGAGAACGATGAGACCTCCACTTCCGGTGAGGGGTTTGTTTACGAAGTGACGTAACATTAGTGGGCGGAGTCACGGGAAACCTGCTGCGCAGCTGCTGCGTTTTGTTTTAAAAATGAATAAAGAACTAATAATTAAAAGATAACACGCTCAAACGTTTGTTTACGAAGTGACGAAGGAGTGGGCGGAGTCACAGAAAACTACTGCTTTAAATGTAATATATAAAAACGCAAGTTTAAAATAAAAATAATCAAAAGGATATTTACATAAGCTCTTAAGATTTACTTTTACTGGTAACTGTATTCTATGTCAATTCTGTGTCTATTTGAAATAACTTAAAAGTAAAATGTATACATTAAGCAGATTGGCTTATTTCTGAATACCATGAATTATGTTATTGTAATATAATTATTGCTGCATTAATGTTTTGATCCTTTAATGTCGCAGCTCATAAAAGAGATTCACATTTCATGGCCGATTCAGACTTTCTTAGAACTATAATTGTCAGCAAACACAAACTTTATTTTATTAGAAAGGTGGTGCTGTACATATAGCTGGGGCTTTAAATCAATTTAATATGTAATATTATCTGAATATGTTAAAGGGGACCTATCTTGCAAAACGCACTTTTATACATATGTGTGTCCCCGGTGTGCCGGGTAATTCACGCAGAGTCAGAAAATAATACCCTTTCTCTTTTCCTCCGTACCCACATCTTTTTAAAACGGATGTACAACGAGCGGATACAGATTTGCTGCTGATATGACGTCATTTCGGATGGTGGACCAACAGAAAGTTGCCATCAGAAACAATGCCTGACGTGTTTTGGACGTAATCTCGTCTTTGTTTACATTAGCAACCATGCTAACACTCAGAGCTAACCTGTACTGGAGAGCACATGTGTTTAAAAAGCAGGAAATAAAAAAAAAGGAACTCACCTTGTGATAAACCCGCAAGAGAAAAATAATTTGAGCTCCATACTGTTTCAGAAATAATCCTTGATGTGGTTTAGAACAGGATGGCGTTTTATCACAGCAGAATTTAACTTTATCTCGGGTAGAATTCTGATCAGGCATTAGCTCCGCCTTCTCTTTTTTTTTGTTCAAGCTAAGGACCCAAAATCCGCGTTTCTCTAACAGGGCTGCAAAAGAGGGGTATGAGCAGTATGAGGCATGGCTACAATGGGTGATCTGTTTGGTATTTTAAGTAAAAAACTTCACAGACATGTTTTGTATAGGTATGGCCCTACAATATATTTTTCCAATATAGCATCAT
>NW_011333263.1:0-2347 GCF_000735185.1 Notothenia coriiceps | reverse complement strand
CCCACAAATAGAATCAAATTCTGTGGGAAACACTGGTATGTGTACTTTTACTCAAGTAAAGTATCTGAATACTTCTTCCACCTCTGGAAAATGACATGACAGAAATGACTCAGAGTTTGTCCACTTACTGTCCCGCTCCTCCGGCTCAGCTTTGGGCAGGACGAGAGGAACTTTGGGAGGAAGACGGAGGTTTTCCGGCTCTGGAGGAGCGTCGGTGGAGACGTCGTCCGGCTGCTGAACATCGTCTTCTTCAGCTTCAGTGAGTTCCTGAGAGACCCTCTTCTTCCCATTCCTCTTTCCTAATGAAAAAAGAAAAGTTATATAACAATCCGATTATAAACACAAAATATGATGGGAAAACACGAGTCCATGTACATTCCTGATAAAACATACTTCTTTTCCCCTTGTGTTTCTTGTTCTGTGCCGCAGGGTCGTATAGAACTGTAAACAGAAGAAAAACGTGTCATTTATATAAGATAGATCTAAAGGCCCTGACACACCAAGCTGACACCAAAGAACACGTCCCGACGGACCGGACTGTTGTGTCGCCTCACGTCTCCTGCGTCTTGGCCAAAACAGTCGCACTGGAACACACCGCAAAGACTTCAGCCGACGGCCAAGTAGCACGTACGCACTAAGCATGCGTGAGTGGCAATAACTCTCCTTACCAGCAGGGGGCGGTAGTGTGTATTCGTCATTCAAAAGAGGCAACAACCGGAAGACAGACTTTGTGATACACCGAGAGAGGAAGAAGAGACTGCGTGATATAAACAAACAACAAATAGCGTGCGTTCCATTTTCACTCTCGTCCATCACAGACTGTTTCACAGAACGACTTGTAATCAAAAACATGTTTAGTGCGGTGCTGGAAAATGAAAAATAATAGCCGTCTGTGTGTGCCTTCTTCACTTCCGTTTCGCTTCTCATGCACTGATTCGCTAAGCTGCACAGCCAATCAGAGTGATTTTTTTGGCCGACAGCCTTTTGCAGAAAGCCTCCGACCCCTGGTAGTTTCCCAAAAAGGTGTCGGCACGGCCGAAAAGACACGACGGTGCGGGACACACCAATCTGAGTAGGGCGACAGGACGCTCATCGACGGCCGAAATCGGCTCGGTGTGTCAGGGCCTTAATAATCCTGAAGGAAATTCTTGTACGAGAGATAGCTCAAAAATTCCAAAAACATAAGAATACAAAACAATAGAGCATTAAAGATGAATTGTAATAGAATAATTACTAACCCCAACCAACAAGCATGTATTAAAGGACCTCAAGAAGTGAGTTTTAACCATTTCTGGCTCACTAATACAATCAGAAATTATGTTTAAATGTTAATGTACAAGCTTATGGTCAAAGTTTGTGAACAGGTTAACAGAAAACCTTATCTTGAGAAGGATACCTTTTTATATATAGAAAAATGCTTCAAAATTTGTTTTTAAATAATGTTAATTGACCTGAGTACGTAAAAGTGTCACAAGTTATTTGTAAAAAAAAAACACAATTCAATTCATTTTGGGACGTTTTGCCATTGAACTAAAAAATCACACACTTTTGTTTAGTTCTTGTCTCTTACATATCATATATTCTGTCTCTTTCGCTCAGAGTCAAAGCCCACTAAGTAACTTCTGGTCGTGTTTCTCATCCTTCAGGTCGCCGAGTTGAAACAGGAACTGAAGCTTCGTGGTCTGACCGTTTCCGGCACGAAGAACGATCTGATCGAGCGTCTCCGAAACTACCAGGAGCAAAATGGAGGCAACGCAGCAGCTCTGAAGAACGCCGTCTCGCAGACAAACCAACAGACTGGGACCATCACAGCCTCTCCAAACACAACCAGCACCCCCGACCACCATCCAGGAGAGGGAGGGTTCAAGCTGGACCTGTCCTCCATCGGTCAGGTGATCCCGGGGCGGGTCATGAGGTTCGGCAGCACCAGCTCCAGCCCTCCGATGTCTCCCACTCCCTCTGAGAGGTCGCTGGCTGGGATGAGCCCCGACGAGACGAGCTGCAACGGAGACATGTTCGGAGAGATGGTGAGAGTTTATATGAAGCAAAAGGCGCTTTCACACCGTAGTACTTTTCCCTTTTAGTTCCGATAGTTCCTGGGATTTTGCGTTCACACCAAAAAGAGAACTTGGTTCATGAGAACTTTCCCCCCCTTTTTAGTCCCTGCTAGAGAGCAGGTACTTTCCTGGGGAGAAAAAAGTTCCAATTTCTGATTGGCTGGGCGAATTGCAAACCATGCTCCGTAAAACTCTGAACGTTCCATGTGGGAACTAAGTGCTGGGAACTAGGTACGGCAACGTACTTGGTGTGAAAGCGGCTATTGTCTTTCCTGTAGTGTGTTATACAG
>NW_011333262.1:0-2056 GCF_000735185.1 Notothenia coriiceps | reverse complement strand
ACTCGCTCGTCTCCCGGCGCAGCAGCACCTGCTGGGGCGGTGACCCCGGCACCAAATAGGTCCGTCAATTTAGAATATTTAGCAGCCTCCACCTCCAAAGAGTTCAGCTTTTTAAGTCGCAGTTTTTCAGCGCCACCCGGGCGTTTCTTCTGCTTATCCATTTTCAGCTCAGCAGCAGCCCGTCCCGCGACTCCCGCCCATGCCATGAGGCCCCGCCCCACCTTGGTTTGTGTTGTGATTGACAGCACTGTCAGGGCTCTCTGAGCCTGTCAGCCCATGATTGATTGACAATGACAAACAATAGACCAATAATATGTGTCGATGCTGGCAACACACTGCTAGCCCTCTGTAGCCAATTGGCCGGCCCAATTGGAGGGAATTTAGAAGAAAAAAAGAAAAGAAAAAAAAACCATAGCGGACCGGCCCACATTGGGTCAACGGCCCACCGGGACGATGCCCGGTATGCCAGAGGGCCAGTCCACCCCTGAGTACAGGCCACTGGTGCCGCAGAGATTTCATAAAGTGAAGGAGGTTTTCCTTCTATAAAACAGCTGTGGGCAGCAGATACTGTGAGTCACGGACAGGAATCCCTCAATTTGAATAAAATGAGGCCACGCTTTATTAACTCGTGCGCACGCTTTATTAACTCGTGCGAACGAGAAAGTAAAACGTGGCCACGTTTTATTTATTTTTCTCTCTATGAATCCTCCAGGGCTCCGTAGAAATCAGTTAAAATGTTATCGGCTAACTTTCCTATATTTTCCGAGTAGTAGCTTATTAGCTTGCCTGGCTTCCTCTTTCCAAACTACTGGTTCCCGTAGTTCTGTTCGTTCCAACGAACCACCAGTTTTTCTATGTAAGGATATGTTGGAGGAATGTCTTCCTGAGCAGAGCAGCAAGTCCTTTTCATCCGTTTTGTTTACAATGCAGCAACGCGAGATTACGAGTTAATTAAGATGAAGGCATGACCCTCCATCCTCTACCTCTGATTGGCTAGTACTTCTCACCTGGTTGGCGATGACGTTTGGCTTGTCTCGTAGCAAACTTAACAAATAGTTGACCTCTGATTTCAACTTCTTTTGTACGAAAAATGTATGATGTTCTTGAATTATTAAAGAAAAATAAACACATAGCATAGGTCTACATAAGCCAAATAGACTTTTTTATAGAATAAGATGCATTGCTGCAGAGGAGTGTGGGGCCCTTAAATAAATAAAATAATTGTTATCCTTTAAAAGGTCCCATGTCATGGCCATTTCTACTGATCATAATTCCATTGTTGAGGTATACTAGAATATATTTATATTGTGCAATTTTCCAAACTCACATTGGTTTCTCATACAGCATCTCTGTATAGTATGTGTATTCACTCTCTGTCCTAAACGGCTTGTTGGAGCTCATGCCCCCCCTCCCTCTCCCCCCCTCCCTGTGAGCCCAGTGGCCATCTGTGAGACAGCGAAACACAGCCCGAAACACACACACACCCGCAGCCTGGCTGGGAGTTTGTGTGTGTGCTCAAGCTGAGGTTCCGCGGTGTCTCGCTGCTCACCGAACCCACACAAGTGAGCCAGCTCGCAGTGTCCCGCTCCTCGCAGGCAGCGAGCCTCGCAACGTCCCGCCGAGTGTGTGTGTGTGAGGAAGTCCGCGGATTGGTCCAAACGTAATGGCTCCGCGGACGTAACGTTACGTTACGTCACTATACCCAAATACGTCACTATACCCAAGAAGTAAACAATGGAAAAAGTTAAATCTCCAACAAGGCGTTTTGGGGCAGCATAGACGGGTCTTTTCTGTGTTACGGTATGTCCACAGAGCAGCTTTTAAAAAATCTTCCAACGCTTCAAACGCTTCTCTGCCCATTGACTTTGAATCCCGTTTATGCAAATCTGACAGTACAAGCGCTAGCCAATCAAACCGCATGCAAGCTGGGAGAGCCAGACCGTAGTTCATTTCCTCATATTCCAAACGAGAAATTACGGTAGCAAATCACCCGGTTCTTTATGACCAGAACTATTTACCGGGATACAAACCGGAGGAACCAGGCATGGAGGGAGGT
>NW_011333261.1:0-1929 GCF_000735185.1 Notothenia coriiceps | reverse complement strand
GTCTCCCGTAGGTGCTCGTAGGATCGTTTCTTTCAATCCTACTCCATGCATACAGCACAGCATCCTTTCCTCCCAGAGCTCGTATTCCTCTGCGTTCCCGTTGAACGAGGGCCATTTACTTCTGTGGGAGTTTGCCATGTCTTTCTGTGTTGTCGCTCCCGGTAGCTCAGCTTAGCGCCCTGTTAGCTTAGCTTTAGCTTCCCTGCTAAACTTAGCTTTAACACGCGGCTGCTAACTAGCACTCTTAGCGCGTACTCCCGAACTTGAGAATCATTCGTCGTTATCTGGGCCCATAACCTGTTAGCAGATTTAGACTTAAACCTTTTGTCTCCTGCAGCAGAAAGGTGAATAATCTCAATCGTTCAAGTTTAGCCATTCATCACGGCGTTATTTATTTTAGGCACACATCTCAAGAGGCCTGAGGACAGACAGAGAAGGGGCGTGACTTCCAACGGTCTTATACCCTAGGTAGTGACATCATCAATCATGTGGTACAGCAGCTAACCAATGAACACAGTTAGTAGTCGCAGCTACTTACATAGACAATGTGGTGCACAGTAATAATATAAGTCATATACAATATACATATAACTATGTCATATTCTAACACTGTCTTTCAAATGTCTTTCCAGAGTCCGAAGCAAGATTATCAACTCCCTCTACAGCAAATGCAGAGGTGAAATTTATCTCAATAAGTTCATTTTTTATCGATTCAATTTTTAATTCTGTTCAATATCTTTATCCATTTATTTTGTCACCAGGGGTACCGCGATGCAAACAGCCTCCATTATGCTGCTTTAAGTGTCAATGTGCCCAGCAGATCAAGACGACAGAGGAACATCAACAACGATGAATGTGTGTACTCTGGTGTCCAGCTGTAGACCTACTACACATTACTTGTGTTGATTTAAAATAAGATTCAGTCATCTTCCAAATGTAAAATAGAATTAGAAGTAGATTAAGAGATAAATGTATTTTCCTAGTGGTCTGTATTACAAAATAGCAGCCATATATTCCTAATTGTTTTCAAATTAGGTACCAATTTGTAGATGATGTTAGACTTTTTTTTAAGTTTCCTTAACCTTAGCCAAAAAAACTTGTCATAACATATCTTTTTTAAATCATCCCTTAGTTTCATGTATTCATATTTTGTAGAAAACTAAAATGTTGTGCTTTATATGCTTTTTTCTGTCCATTGTATGTCATGTCATGATCAAAAAGGGCTAATTTATTAAACGGACTCTTTAATCTTGAGATAATATGTTATATGCATATGTGTTCACTTCTTCATATGGCGATATCTCTGTTTTTGACAATCTTCAGACCTCTTTTTATATATTTATAGCTTGTTCAATACTATGACGAAATAAAAAAGGATGTGCTTTTCACAAAAGTGTGGAGATCTGATAATCCTTTACTGATCTATACTCCTATGGACATTTAAGATAGAGTATGGCATTAAGACTAAATAGTTTGGTTATGCAGCAGATTGACCGACAAAGTATGAACTAAAGAAAAGGACTTAAATACAATCTAATCAAACCAACGCACTCACTTCAGTCTGCGTACAAATGACACGACTTTACACATTGGAAATGTGTGCAATAGATACGCAGAAGTCCGATTTTGCCGTACATATGATATGCTAACCATTCCCATTGCAACCCTGTCTCCTAAAAATTACGTTCCCACAGAAATCAATCAATCAATCAATGTTTATTTATATAGCCCAATATCACAAATGTTACATTTGTCTCAGTGGACTTCACAGTTTGTACAGAATATCAGTATGACAATACGACACCCTCTGTCCTTAGACCCTCACATCGTACAAGGAAAAACTTCCAGAGAAAACCCACAGTTTAAAGGGAAAAATGGGAGAAACCTCAGGGAGAGCAACAGAGGAGGGATCCCTCTCCCAGGACGCAC
>NW_011333259.1:0-3083 GCF_000735185.1 Notothenia coriiceps | reverse complement strand
TCTGGTTATTATGCTGTTTGGAGGAGGCCTCACAGGTAAGAGCACTAACTAGCTACCATCACATGTACCTTAGCTTGACTTAAATGTATTAAACGTATAATTAAAGTGATATCAAAATATAAATAACTAATGTCATGCAAACCTATTAATATTTGCTTGATTCCAGTGTTGAATTTAGCACAATTGCATACAAACGTAAAGGGATTTTAAGATTCTGAAGTAGCCTATTATGCTAAAAACTCAATAACTTAGATTATTATTTATAGTTTTGCTGAATAGTTTCATATCCGCTTACCTTAGAAACGTAAAATGCCACGGCAGTGTGCAGATAGGGAGCATGTTAGCTTAGCTTGGTAGCTTCAGCTAGCTCTGGAACTTTCAGCTCAGTGGCAGCAGGTCCCGCCTCGGCTCCGCCTCTTTGCCCTTATTTGGAGCAGGCTGGAGTAGGCGGGAGTTGAACTCTGACTTCACTGTCGAGCCGTTAGTGGCCGACTCCGCCTACTAAGGGCTTCTCGGCAACTGCAGAATCCTATGGGTGACGTTACGGACCCTACGTCCATTTATAATACAGTCTATGTTAATGACCCATGAAAGAGTGAAGGCTCTTGGAGCATGTGTGGCCTCACGTCTGCTGTTTATGGATCCAAAGACATACATAACAGGGTTGAAATATGAAATAACTGTACAGAGATGAGCACAGACAGGAAAAAGCCTGCCAACAAGTTACAAATAGAACATTGTTATGAATTGGGTCAAAAAAGATTCCCCAAATGATCTAGAGGAATTATGACTATTGAAAAAGTCCAGGTAAAATAGAAAGAAAATAATAATTAAGTAAAAAACTGCTTTGCCTGGAACAATACTGTACTTCACACTTATCAATGTTGTAGACATTGATTATGACATTTAAATTTTTTTTTTTTTAAATGTAACCTTTATTTAACCAGATAAAAGCATTGAGATATAATCTCATTTGCAATGACTTTTCAGGACATGAAGAGTTTGCCCTGGTTATGTTACTGCACGTCCTATAGAGATGTGATAATGTCATACCAAGGGTTTCACCCTGGCTGCGCCCCAGCTCTATAATGTCGGTTTTGGAAAGTAAGACATACAGTATGATGAGTGTTAATGTCAGTGAGTTTTTTTAATCAGTATTTGTATTTGTCAGAAAAGCACAACAGCAGCTCTGGGGGAATCCATGGATGTTTTTTGAGGCCTAAATGAACCCTGTGATTTAAAAATAATCTCAACCATCTTAAAGTGATAATGTTATAATTGACCTTTACCAAATACACATTATTACTGAATATCTTGACACAACATAATGAAAGTCGATGCAAACTCTGCTGTTAACCGTGTAAAACAAATGTTTTGTAAAAAAATGGAAATTTTCCGGCAGCAGGGGCGCCAGAAAATGTCCGTTAAAAAAAGGAAAGAAACTGTAAAGAAAAATATGGAGATAACATGTAAAAAAAAAACTTTTCCCTTACCTTACCACAATTAGCTTCTATAACTGTAATTTTACATGAAATATTTTTCTTTTAACATATATTATTTGTGTCATACACCTCCAGGAAACAGAATAATTATCTTTAAAAAATGATAAAGAAAAGCTAAAATAAGGAAAATTACTTTTATTATTACAAAAAAGTATTTTATATCTAAGACCACATA
The DNA here is from genome assembly GCF_000735185.1 of Notothenia coriiceps. NCBI lineage: Eukaryota > Metazoa > Chordata > Actinopteri > Perciformes > Nototheniidae > Notothenia > Notothenia coriiceps. The sequence continues at coordinate 1,406 of NW_011333259.1, read as the reverse complement.
CAAGTAAAACACAAAGAAAATAACGTAATATTACTTTGCAAAAGCCTTAGTTTACATTAAAGGGGACCTATCATGCAAAATGCACTTTGTGATGTCTTTTAACATAAACATGTGTCCCCGGTGCGTCGGGGAACTCACGCAGCGTCAGAAAATAAAACCCTCTCTCTTTTCCTCTGTACCCAAATCTTTTAAAAACGGGTGTACAACGAGCGGATACAGATTCCATTCGAACTGACGTCAACTCGGCAGCGGACCCACATAAAGTTGCTATCAGAAACAATGCCTCAAGTGTTAACCGGAAACTGTCCTACACTCAGCTATCATAGCAGCTATATATGAAAACTCCGTTATTGACAAAAAAATGGAATGATGGATTATCAGTAATAATTTCAAAGTGACACAGACACATTGGATTAATCTTCAGCCGCGTTTTTCTCGTTTTAATGCCATTGAACACAACTTTTGATCAGAAACAGCAAAAGGTAAGACACATTTCCCGATGTTGCTCCATAAAGCTACGTAGTGTGTTTGGCTTTGCTTCCTCTGTCGCGAGTTTTGATCGCTCAGTGATGATACTTATATTTCTGGAATCTGTGGAATCTCAGCTTGCTTTTTTGTGCAGATCCGATAAGTAATAAAGTATTTATACCTAGAGTTCTGTGCTAAGTGCGTTAGCATTTTTTTCGCTCAGGGCTCATTTAGACGCTTCTTGTGATGGTAAAAATTGTTCGTATCGTCAGTTAGCTGAGTTTCTTCCCGTTAGGTGGGTATGAAACATTCATAGTTTATTAAATGTTAAGAAGCCCTCAGACGCTGTTTCTTGCAAGATGTTACAAGGCTTTCCGCCACTGTTGTCAAGCCCCATGCCCCGGGCCTTGATTTTTATACCTATGCCCTCTGACCCCCACCCCTTCCTTCGAAAAAAAGTTATTACATCACAGCGTATACTTCAGCGGAATATCAAAACAACCAACAATTTGTGTTCTTTGAAATTGAAAAGGATATTGCATTGTGTTTGTTACTTTCGTTGCAGTTGTATATACACTGAACAAAAATATAAACGCAAAACTTTTGTTTTTGCTCCCATTTTTCATGAGATGAACTCAAAGATCTAAAACATTTTCTACATACACAAAATAACCATTTCTCTCAAATATTGTTCACAAATCTGAAAAAAACTGTGATAGTGAGCATTTCTTCTTTGCCGAGATAATCCATCCCACCTCACAGGTGTGGCATATCAAGATGCTGATTAGACAGCATGATTATTGCACAGGTGTGCCTTAGGCTGGCCACAATAAAAGGCCACTCTGAAACGTGCATTTTTGCTTTATTGGGGGGGTCTGGGGGGCTCCGAAAACCAGTCAGTATCTGGTGTGAGGGTTAGGATTAGGGTTATGGTTAGG
>NW_011333258.1:0-4757 GCF_000735185.1 Notothenia coriiceps | reverse complement strand
TGGAAAAGCTTCATAAGTACGTCGGTATGCAAATGCGCTTTGTGACACAAGTGACGGTACGCATTTCAGATTGTTGCCGCGCATGCGTACCAGTTATGTGCACCCCTGTACTACAGCAAAAGTATTCTCCGTCGGGACTTCCTGCAACAACACCACGCCGTTATCTTGATTCTGATTGGCCAGAAGACATTATCAAAGATGTTCTATTGAGAAGACGATCACTACGTGACAAAAGTTTTCAAAACCGTTTTCTGGTCTTCGGTATTTCCAGACAAGTGGCTACAGAAATCAATCTTGGCGGACTTTATTTTGCTTACTTTAACATCATTTTTCATGGTGGGGCTAAGTCATTTCTTGGTATGGCTGTAGCCTACCCCAGCCATACCCTGGCGCTGCCACTGGTGGGGTGTATGGGGCGGGCCAGTCTGCTCATGCGTTAAATATTTTAACGCAATTAATTCAAAAAATTAATTACCGCCGTTAACGCGAAAATTTTAACAGCATTAATTTAAACGTTTGTTTCTACATATGTGTAACAGACAAAGAAACGGACATTTACAAAAAGGAGGATGTTTGGAAATTGTCCGTCACACATGAACATGACACTGGACACAGTTTTGTTACAGCACCCTCTTTTCAATCAATTAAAGCATCTGCAGTTTCTTTCTCTGAGCTGTGTCACATATCTCTTTAGCAACAGATCCTAACGAAACAATCAAAGGCTGATTCTTTTTTTATCTTTTTGTCAATTTCTTCTCTAAAAACAATCAAATCGTTGGAGATATTAGGCAAAAGCTACATCCTCTGAAGGTCTGTGCTGTACCACTAATCACCAGCTAGTGTCAGTAAAGCACCAAGAAATACATGTATGCCAGTGTTCCAGCAGAGTGTGTGACTGACAAACAGAATAGTTGATCTAAAGCCGTACTTTGTCTCCAGATGTAGCTCAGCACTAAAGTTGAGTGTATTTTTTGACTCTTTTCCGTGTGTGTGTGCAGATGGTGTACCACAGCCTGCAGCTGCTGGCCTTCGCCGTCCTGGCCGTCCTCATCATGCGTCTGAAGCTCTTCCTCACGCCACACATGTGCATCATGGCCTCGCTCATCTGCTCCAAACAGGTCTGTCTCCAACCCCAGTCAAGGGTGTTGTTTAAACCAAAACCATGTGCTCTATTTAAAAAGTATGTTTTCATCTTGGTGTAGTCATTACCTCTTCATCTGATTAAATAGCCAGTACGTACGGTGCATTTTAATAAGGGTTTGTTAGGAACACATTTAGTCTTTCAGTTATGTTTTTTCTCTTGTTGTCTCTCTTTATAGAGATTATATAAAGAAAATATAGGTATAACGGTTGCTTTTGTTCTGTAGCAGAGGCTAGGATGACCTTTTAATACATCATGTTGTATAGATCTGTAATGAAAATTGAATTACAGGTCATATTATTGATAATATCAGCAAAAAAAGTTATTTTTAAAAAAAAAAAAAAATGTAATTTCTCACTCAATAACTTGGGTACTTGGGCGTATATATATATAAAAACATGTATAAAAAAGTATTACGGTTGCTTTCTGTTCGGCAAAGAGGATTAGATGTGCTTTAAAGGGGACCTATAATGCAAAATGCACTTTTTGATGTCTTTTATACATAATGTGTCCCCTGTGTGTCTTTGTTTGTAGATATCTACTAAAGTACAGCATACAAATACAGAGAGTAATGTAGGCCTGTTATACTGAGTAATATATATTTTACACACTGCTCTGCTTTCTGCACGGACCTCACAGCTGTTCTCACTGTAAACATCGCATTGCGATTCAAGCAGTTACTAAAATAATATCCCGGGGATGCATGCAGAGCTGTCATTGGCTGAGATGAGTCCGGCCGTGCGTTACGTAAGGACGCATCAGTGTATCTTCGATCATAGCTCCTCCAGGGAGCCTCCTCGATGCTCGGTCCTCGAAGTGCATTTAGAGAAATTAGATGTCCTTCAACATGGCGCGCTGAAATTCATCTCCGGGTCACTACCGGAGGACCGAGGAGTCGAGGAGTCGAGGAGGGAAAATATAAGAATTGAGAAGAATAGTATCTGCCAGGTCCCGTATGAGCCAGTATAAGCTCCGCCCCCTCTTATTTTTTATTTTTTTCAGTAAAAAAAAAAAAGAAGCTTTATTTTATTTTTTTAACCTTTATTTCTACAGGTGAAAATCTAATTGAGATACAGGGTCTCATTCTCAAGTGAGACCTGTTTATACCCAGAATCAGCACTTTTGTAACAGGAAGTGAAATAGAGGGATATGAGGCATGGCTCGAATGGGTGATCTGTTTGGTTTTTTGACCAACACACTTCATAGACATGTTTTTTGTATTTTTTTATATATCTGAGACCTATGCTATTGCCTAAAAATAGCATGATAGGTGACCTTTAATATATATATTTGTATAGATAAAGAAAGTCTGCAATAATATGAAATATTATCAACAGTTGTTGTTGTTTTTTAATCTCTTGCTCTTTTGCTCTCTATTAGTTTCCCTCTATAGTTGCTTTTAGTTCTGCAGCAGAGGATAAGATTAACTTTCAATATGTCTTTTTGTTTAGATAAATGTGACTGAGATTTTTATTTTAAATGTGGTCTGTTATGAATTGAATTAAGGGTCATATGATTGACACTATGAACATTTATTTTAAATACTTTCTCCATGTCTCTTTGTTGTGCCAGTTGTTTGGCTGGGTCGGGGACAGGTTTAAACACCATGTGGCGGTGTTTGCGGTCATGGCCATCATGGCGGTGCAGGGCGTGGCCAACATGCAGGCGCAGTGGGCGATCATCGGAGAGTTCAGCAACATGCCTCAGGAAGAGCTGCTGGACTGGATCCAGGAAAACACCCCGTCTGGTGAGCGAAGGATCAATAAACCTTAGGAACGGGCACTTCTATAATTGTATCAATTTATATTTAACACTTATTATTAACTATTTAATTATTAAGCAATGGAGTTTGTTGGCAACTTCCATGGTTGTAATATGTGTGTTTTAATGCCCATAAAATAATAAAATGAGAGTTAAAAAGCAGAACATTTGAAAGAATAAATCGGGATATCAAACAAATGTGACAATGTGCTTGGGATATTTTACGTTACACATAAAGTATGTGACTTCAAACGTCCACTGAAGCTTCTGCTACGCCGATGAGATGATTAAATGGTAGAATATAAAGAAATTCACCTCACTGCTCCACATAGATCTGATTGCGTTGTTTTTCACTGTTTAGACTGGTGCTCTTTGAATTGCTTCATCATCTCTTCTGAAATGTTTTAATGTTTTTTTTCAAAATGGAGAATTTGCGCCACCTGCTGCTTAACTCGATAAACAAAAATGTAATTCATTTTATTGTCTGTTCACTAGAGATACCATTTGAACGTACACCCGTCAGCCAATTAGAAATAAGTATTTTCCATGGCTTACGTTATTAAACCGTACAAAGTAGAGAAATATAAAAAAGGAAGAAGTGGTGGTGTAGAAACTCAACAGCATTGTCTTGTTTTTGTGTGTGACTGATGCAGATTCTGTGTTTGCCGGAGCCATGCCCACCATGGCCAGCGTGAAGCTCTCCACAGGGCGGCCCATCGTCAACCACCCCCACTACGAAGACACTGGTCTGAGGTCAGTAAAACTCACAGCAGCCCAACTGCTGAATCGGCCTCAGTAAATTCTAAAAGTGTAATCCAATATGGCCCACAAATGAAACCTGTGTCTTTTAATGTACTTCTTAAATATAAATGTAAAAATATATTACACAGCAGTATTCATGTGTCAATAAGCCCATTGTTCTAATAAATTCAGTCAATTAAAGTTGGAAACATTTTCTAACATATCTTAGTTGATTAAAAAAAGGCCCAATGACTTATTTACCTAACAATCTTGAAATACACCCTTCATATGTCCCCTTATTCTAAGCAAACTGAGGGATGAGCTGCCAACAGAATAAATGAAACCCTAAGGCAGGGGTGTGGAACCTTTTTCCTCTCACGGACCATTTCAATTTTTTCAACATCCTCCGAGGGCCGTACAAATAATTGACCTCTTCTTAAAAATACTAAAATCACAGCCCGTTCATTTCGCCTTTCTTTCATGCTGCGCAAAGAAAAAGCAACCTCTTAATCCAGATATCTCACCATGACTCGCGCATGCATGCACGTGCACGGTTGTGGCATGACCACCAAAACAGAAAGATATGGACACAAGATGTGAGCAAATGTATTTAGTTTCCTATCCATGTGGACATGATTTAAGTGGGGGGGACGTAACCTCCTCTAGGGGGGTTCTCACCTCCTCCAGGGAGGTCTGGGGGCATGCTCCCCTGGGAAGATTTGTTTTAAATATTGAAGTTAAAAGCATCAATCTGGTGCACTTTGAGAGCAAAATGAAGAGATCTATATGAAACAGAACAGTAAGCAGATTTTATTTTTCTTTATGGATATTTTACAAATCACTCCTCTTTCAAACTGTATTCTTGTTTATTAAAAACAACTTTTTGTTACTGTAATATAGTATTTTATACCTGTTTACTTTATTCTCTTATTTTTTTTATAACTATAGACTAATGATCATATAAAGATGTGCCTTTACCTCGCTGGTTGTAGAAAAAGCTTCTTATATTCGTTAGCATAGCTAGCTAACCAGATGCTAATAACAACAAAGTTATTGACTGTATGATCAGTATGACAGATGAACAGATCGCCACTGGGCTTTCAACTAAAGACAC
>NW_011333257.1:0-2911 GCF_000735185.1 Notothenia coriiceps | reverse complement strand
CCGGGAGATGCTGGATGTTATTCTGGGATGTTCTAGCTGAGGTAGGTTAAGACGACGGACTGGATGGGCAGCCTGCACACGGGACACAGCTTGTTCCTGTTCTTCAGCTTCCTGGCGCACACGTAGCAGGACATCAGGTGTCCCGTGTTTCCGTGAACGATGCAGCCGTTCTTCGGACGCGACTGACAGATGAGACACGGATCCAGACAGGACTCGGGAAGACGCCATTCTGCAGAAACACTGCGCTCCAGATTAGGGACTCCGGCAGGAGGACGAGGAGTGTTGGCGGAAGATGGGAGGAGCTCCTGGGAGTCGATGGAGGACGAAGAAGGCTGGGAGTCAGGAGTGCTCTGCTGCGAGGACGAGGACGGCATGGAGGAAGAGAGGAGCTCCTCAGAGTTTGGGGCTGAAGAGTCGGAGAAGCACTGAGACGAAAGAGGCGTCTCTTTTGACCTTTTCCCATCGGGGACGTCCACTCCTTCGTTCTCCTCGCCATCTGAACCTACAGGAGACAAACGGACATCAGTTAAGGATGCACAAGTAATGTATTGCAAAAGAAAATGTACGTCTAATATCGATCGTTTTGTTATTTCCCACATCTTGCAATCTACTTATTTATATAAATAGTTATCACCGCAATAAACCGTATTTAATTTGGTCTTAATGTACATTATTTAATTTCATATTCTGTTCTTGTTCTATTTACATGTGTATAGACTTCTTGCACTACTTTTTATTTGTATTTTATTATATGTTGCATGTTGGAGGAGCTCAGGTCAGAAGAACTTCATTGCCATTTCTACTCTGTAGCTTTTGAGCATATGACGATAAAAACCTTTGAATCCTTGCAGGTAAACAGCTTCTCTCTACCTGGAGTCTCTCTGGCTGCTGATTGGTCGATGGGCTTTGTGGGCAGGTCTTTGGAACTGGAGGAGGCGGGCTTTGGGGGGAGTGACGCTTCAGACAGCCAATCCTGGCGCAGCGTCCAACAGCGAAGACATTTTCCGGGCAGAGGTGGGTTCAACTCGTCACACTTCACACAGCGCCAGTAATCCTGAAAGAGAAACGCACACTGTTAGACCGTGTGTGTGTGTGTGTGTGTGTGTGTGTGTGTGTGTGTGTGTGTGTGTGTGTGTGTGTGTGTGTGTGTGTGTGTGTGTGTGTGTGTGTGTGTGTGTGTGTGTACTCACAGCTTCAGTGATCTCTGTGTCTTCATCAAACGAGTCGTTATCCTCCGCTTCAAATATGGTGACCTCGTATATCTGGATAGAGAACAAAATAAATAAAACAATCCTTATTGTATTTATTTTCATACATTATATCCAGTCTGATTGGTCAACCAGCTTAGAGATGTCCCGCCCCTTAGCCTATCACGTACAGTGTGTTGGAGCGCTAGCCAATAGGAGCATCACAAAACTCAGGGTACATGTAAAGAAATGATACTTTTCGTTCTAGAAAAAACTCTGGTATGTTTAGTCTTTTATTTCTTTCACGCATTTAATTCTAAAAAATAAACTTGTTTTTTTATTCATAGCAACATTTTAAATAAATAAAATAAATGTATTAATTAAAATACTTTTCATGTACAATGTGTTGGAGCACTAGCCAATAGAAGCACGAGTGTTCCGTAGTGATGTCGCCGTGTTCCGGAACTTTAGCGTTTGCAGAACATTTGCATGCACAAAAATCTTTATTAAAAACACACTACAGGAGAGCGAACCCCCCCCCCCAAAAAAAAAAGAAGAATAGGGTCTCTTTAAATACTAAAATGTAAACAGATGAATATTTACCTGATCTTCTGCGGACATCAGAGAAGCTTCGTCTTCGTTGTAGTCTTCCGAGTCGACGGATTCGACCTCGAACTCCACGCTGAAGTTGTCGCTCTCCGAGTCTGAGGCGGCAACCGTGAGCTCTGACCTGCCAGACTACACACACACACGATGAATAAAATGAACGCTAATGAGTGTCTTTGAGGGTTATTATTGTGAGCTAACAGTGAAATTAAAACAAAAAAACACTACAAATAATTTTATTTTTTTTCTCAAACCAGCAACTAAATGCTTAATAAAACAGAAAAAGTAATGAAACGTATTAAAAACACTCACGGTGCTGTGTGAGTCTGACGATTGGCTGCTGTGTCTGTCCTTCGGCAATCCTCCAATCACACACCACGACAGACTCTCATCAAACGTCAGGGAGTAGCTGTCAGACCTCCTCCTCTTCCTCCCTCCTTCTTCATCATCTTCCTCCCCTGACTCCTCCTCCTCCACTTTCTCAGGTTCACCACCCTCTGTGCTGTGTGAGGGTCCTGAGAGAGAGAGAGGCAGTGATTGGAGTTTAATACCTCAGACTTAAAGGTCACCTATAATGCTATTTGTAGCCAATAGCATAGGTCTCAGATATATACAAATATATAAAAAACATGTTTATGAAGTGTTTTGCTCAAAATACCAAACAGATCTCCCATTCTAGCCATGCCTCATATCCCTCTATTTCACTTCCTGTTTCAAAAGTGCTGATTTTGGGTATAAAGCTTTAAAATAAAAAATAAAAAAAAAGGAGGGGGCGGAGCTTATGTGGGACCCGGCAGCTACTGTCTAAACTAATGCTGCCGTGATGAAACGCCATATCATGGATTATCAAGGATTCTTTCTGAAACAGTATGGAGCTCAAAGGCTTTCTCTCTTGCCGGTTATACCACAAGGTGAGTTCCTTTTTACTTCCTGCTTCTTCACACACATGCTCTCCAGTACAGGTTAGCTCTGAGTGTTAGCGATGCTAATGTAAACACAGACCATATTACGTCCAAAACAGTCGGGCATTGTTTCTGATAGCAACGTTTCTGATTGGGCCGTGGGTCCACATTTCAGATATTACGTCATATCGGACGCAAATCTGGATCAGCTCCGTT
>NW_011333256.1:0-3085 GCF_000735185.1 Notothenia coriiceps | reverse complement strand
AGTGAAACTGTATTTTCCTTTACCGTTCTGTTTTAATTTCACAATAAAGTTATATTATGTTTGATATTATTATGTTTTAACTACACCACTGTTTTTTTAACCCGCGCTGCCTAGTGGTTAAAGCACGTTATGGAATTTTGTTGTTGAATACGTTTTATTTGATGAAAACCTTTAAATATTAAGAGTAGCCTACATACAAAATAGGGGGTTAAGTAGAAGGCATGATAGAAATATAGAATAGAAAATATCAAGAAGATACTGTAGTGATCTCTACAATAAAACAGTTTAGTGCAGGACGTCCAAAGATATTGACAGGAGGATGTGCAAAACAGACAAACTAATAAGGCTTTATTTAAACATTAAAGATTACTTTAAGTTAAGGTCTTCTTTTGAATAAGAAAAAAACGTTGGGGTTATCCACAGATAAATATGAAGTCTAACAAAGTACTTAACGTCCAATATATTGCATAGTTTATTTTGGCACTTGACAATCACCTTCCCTGAATTTGACTCAGGTGCAACTAAAGTCTGACTTAAGGGTTGTTTATATTTCACATCATTAATCAGAATCTGCAAAGTAACTAAAATAAATGTAGTGGAGTAAAAACACCAGGTTAACCTCTGAATTGTAGTGAAGTAGAACAAAGTAGTATGCTGCTGTAACAAAAACATTTCCCAACTTGGGATCAATCAAGTATATCTTATCTTATCTTATCTTAAGATGATCGATGGCTACTGCCATAGTTGCAAAATTTGCCTCTGAACCTTGACAAGTGCATGTTTCAGGCTAATCAATGAACAACAGGAGGGGTCACAGACCAGCTGTTAAATAAAGCTCTTCTGACCTAACCCATTTATTAATTATATGTTTTAAATTTGATAACACCACTGTGTTTTCCCCTAAACCTCCAGGGTGTACACAGTTTAATACTGGCAACTTCTAATTGTGGGAAATGCGAAAACGAGAGACGTGCCATAATGTTGCGAAACACACAATAGCCAGCATGTGTAGTTCTGGGGGGGGGGCTGGACCATGGGGGTTGGACCCGTCCAATTCCAGTTTTGGAAAGTGAGCCGTGGTTCCATTCCATTTCAAAGAGCTGTTGACGCTCAGCGTAACCTTGTCGCACTGCCACTGCAAATTCCAATCACAGGGCTTGATGACTAATCACGGGGTTTGTAAAGCAAGGCAGATGTTGTAGTCCCAAACGATAGCTGGGGATTCTGGGTAGTGCAGTGTCTTCGGAAACTGTACTGTCTAAACTCCTAAAAAACTATTTGTTTTCACCCACGCTAACTTTACATGGAAGCTGCATACACGTTATCCTGGCGAGACCTCAGATCATCTTCGTAAATATCTATCAAACTATAGATCCTACACCTCCACTGGACGTGGATTATAAAAGTACAATATACACTTCTCGCTAGAAATCTAATCAAAGAGCGTTTTAATGGCCACACTATTCTACAATTTAGGATTTTCCATGGAGGGTTATTTGTGAATAAACGACCATCTGTAACGTTTGCATTCAACGGGAGCACTAGAGGGCGAACACTTTAAAACGTAATTATAGGACGTATTAAGCGCTTGAACAAACAACATATTTGGTCGTAATAAGGGCCTGAACAATCGGCCTATTTGGTCGTATGAGTTGGAGGACTTGTTGAAATGCCATCAGGCTCCGGCCCAGACGTGGATCCAGACCTGGCCCGCGTTCAGAGCTGGAGGAATGTTCCAGGTAGAAACAGCTGCAGAACACCTGGTCTGGCTCTATGATTCAACACAAGTCTGCATCAGTGCTGAAACTATTCCTGACTCATTTTCCTTTCAGACAAAGCTATTTTTTGTTTGCTAAATGCAATTCTTATGTTTTTTACTTTGAAAAAGCAAAGCAGCTCTAAAAAGTTGAGCTAGCTCTTTAAAAACGGGAGCTCAAAATGTCCTATTCACAGAAGGCTAGTTTCTGATCGACGGACTATTGTTTAACATCCTTTACACACAAATAAAGAACTCTGTTCCGCCACCTGCTCGTCAGTTTTAAAACGGCTCCCTGTGCACGATGCTTCACTTGGTAAAGAAGAAGGGCCTCAGCACAGCAGTGGACCTCAGGTGAGTATAAAGCTCTGTGGCTGCGCTTAATCACAGCACTGATTGGTCAGTTTACAGACGTCTGCACAAAAAGCAACAAGAGCTACATCCTGCAGATGCTAATGATCCACAGATGACCTGATAACTGTACAGCTGCTACTGTGTGTGTGTGTGTGTGTGTGTGTGTTTGTGTGTGTGTGTGTGTGTGTGTGTCTGTGTGTGTGTGTGTGTGTGACTGTGTCTGTGTCTGTGTCTAGGGGTATGCTTACATGACATGCTCTCTTGTATCACTTGTATTATATAAACAGATTGTTTATTGGGCCTCTTTAAAGCACTTGGCTGAAAGCCAGTGTGTGCTCACCTTGAGTCTTTTCTGTTGAAAGTGAAATGCAGTGATTTCCTTCACATTTAGCATTTTGAATATCCACTTTGAGCGCTCGATGCTTTCCCTGCAGAGTGACCTTGGCTTCTCTTTAGAGGTCGTTCAGATGAAACCTCTCCCTCTCCTGCAGCAGTTTTATTCCCCCCCGAGGACAGAGAGGTTTATCCTGCTGATCGTTTCAATCCCAGCTCTTCAGCGAACAGACGGTGATGATTTCAGACGAGACGGAAACATAAAGATTTTCTTAAATCAGGGATTTTATTCTGTACGGTATTTTAAATCAAACGGAGGAAGAGGTTTCTTTATTTACTCTTATTCTATTTAACGAGTTGCTTTCTTCATGTGTTTGTCTGCAGTCGATCGTTCCCTCTCCTTTTCTGCAGATTTTTAAAGAATACATTTTGCATATCCGAAGACAAACAGAGACGAAATACAAAAGTGCAAAAGACATAAATGAGTGCATAGAAAGAAATAAAATATGGCAAGAAAATAAACGTCTTAATAAAATTGTTCAAAAATAAATGAAACATAACAAAAATGAATAAAATAATGTTTTGAGAAATAATTTAGTGCCACATAAATAACATTTTGCAAGAAGAAATAAAAAAAATTGC
>NW_011333255.1:0-3392 GCF_000735185.1 Notothenia coriiceps | reverse complement strand
AGTACGTCTCCTGTCTGATGTTCTAGTAGTAGTAATCTGAAACTTCTCTACGTCATGCGGTTTAGATTATATGTATATCAATATGTATGGATTTGATTAAAAACAACAATGATCAGGCCCACATAGTTACAGTTTTTCTCGATTGCTAACACACTAAAATTATACATAAAGCACAATTATTTTAACCGAGACTCAAAGAGCAAAACATCGGCTCAAATCTCCAAAACTCTAAACACGTTTTCAGCTTTTCACACAATTTGCAAATCAACATGGCACTTTTTGCAAACCACTGCACACGTTTCTCCACGTAAGACTCAGGAATCTGACATGAAGTCACGTGTTAGCTGGTTTAAAACACTGATATTCAAAATGCCTCACACATGGACCAAAGATCAAGAAACACGTTCCACCTGACCAAACACCTGGTGGCATAATTGTTGGCTCATCAATCAGGATGTTAGCACTATGAAAAGACCACAGGTGAGTACTTTCTTACAGCAACAATGGAAGCCAACATGGAAGCAAGAGGAAGAGCTGGGCTGAGAGTGAGAGGAGGAGGAAGAGTACTCTCTAATGAAATGAAATGTTATCAACCATGGTTTGACGATGAGAGAGGCTGGACGGAGGGTTCAGCCTAATCTAAACCGATGAACTGTTGCCTCTGTAATCCGGACACTTAGACTTGATATCAGGTTAGTTACCAGTTTGTAGCTCTGCATAATTCATGATATATCAGAGCTTATCTCTGTTGTGTGAAACGTATTGACTTCATTACTGTAATTGAATTGTTGGCATGTTGCATACTATAACTGTACAAACATCCTGCACAATGTACTGTGGTAAACTTACTGTTATGCAACAAAGAAACTGACCATCCACTATGTCTTTGTTGTTTATCTGAAGGACTGAGAAACAAAGAGGTGGATGTTCAATGAGGCAGGAAGCAACAGCTACAAACTGGGTTTTGGCAAACAATGCATCACTTAGAGAGATCCGAAGCAGAGTAACTATGTGCTGAGATGCATGATGTTATTTTTGAATAAAATGTGATTTTTTTCAACAACTCATTTGTATTTCTTCATTTACTGTATTTCTGTAAACTCAAGCAATCTTTCTCTGCAGAACCCTCTATGTACAGAGCACAGCCCATAACAGATGAAAGTGCTTTAGATGATGCTCAGCAGTGTGTGATTGGATGGTCAAACAATCTAGTATTAAGAATGAAGTGTGTTATATTTAGTGCAAAAGTTTGCATTTGGTAAGTTTATGTAGTTTTGAGGGCAGTTCTTCATTTAGCAGGAGAAATGAGGTGTTTTGCACTTTGGGTGTGTGGCTTTGTGAATTGTGTTTAGTGTTCTGAGAAACTGAGAAAAAAAAAAAAATGTATGTTAGCAATCGAGAAAAACTGTAACTTTACACAGATTATGTTCGGGGTGCTTCTGGATTTGAATTTGTATGCAGGCAATATGATGATTCTGCTTTGAAGGATTATTGTTATTTGGTAACAATAATATGTTTCTGAAAGCAGACGTCTTCACACACATGCCTAAAATAAAGATTATAAAAGTTTGCATGTTTCGGTTTTACATAATCTTTTTGTTCCAATTCGTCCTTGTTTGTTTCTCTGCTAACATTTCCTCTTCTCCAGCACAGCATATTTACAACTATCCTCTATTGACTTTTTAGAAGAAAAGGCTTGAGATAGATTGAGTATATTCAGCGGCTTAAATCCTGCGTGCCGAGCCATCCATTGTCACAGCAGCCTTTCTTTGTTGGATCTGTTTAGGTGTTGCTCATCACTTATCTGTCCGCAGCATGTTTCCTTGGCGGCTGCCGCCTCGTTCTGAATGCATTACAGAGAAAACATTCATCCGCTGTCAGCAGAAACACCTCTAGGCCCAGATACAGTTCAGCAGCTCTCCTCCAGCCGTCCTGCTCTCTTTCCCTGCACCGCTGAAGGCCTGCAGCAAAAACCACTCAAGTGTTTCTGTCTGCATCAAATCCCTGAGCAGTAAAACACACATCCACATCCTGCTCCTCTGGGTGTCATATTGATCCATGGAGGAGCCTGAGGAGGGAGGGGGTTTCCTGTACAATAAAATGTTATGTTTTAAAATGTGTAAATATCATCAGTGTCAAACACAAACCTACACACACTGCGTTCATCCGCCTAAAGCAGCCTGTCACGTATCCTCCTGTTCATTACAGCAGCATTGTTGTTACTTTCCTGCAGTTTACTGATTTCATTGTGTTTTTCATACAAATATTTACTTTCTTTATTTATATTTAGAAGGGGCCTTATAATGCTAACTTTACAGTTCATATTTTTGTATCAGTATGTAGTGTCTCTACTTTAAAGAGTCCTCTCCTGCTGATGTTCAGGTGTATATCAGTATGTAGTGTCTCTACTTTAAAGAGTCCTCTCCTGCTGATGTTCAGGTGTATATCAGTATGCAGTGTCTCTACTTTAAAGAGTCCTCTCCTGCTGATGTTCAGGTGTATATCAGTATGCAGTGTCTCTACTTTAAAGAGTCCTCTCCTGCTGATGTTCAGGTGTATATCAGTATGTAGTGTCTCTACTTTAAAGAGTCCTCTCCTCTGATGTTCAGGTGTATATCAGTATGTAGTGTCTCTACTTTAAAGAGTCCTCTCCTGCTGATGTTCAGGTGTATATCAGTATGTAGTGTCTCTACTTTAAAGAGTCCTCTCCTGCTGATGTTCAGGTGTATATCAGTATGTAGTGTCTCTACTTTAAAGAGTCCTCTCCTGCTGATGTTCAGGTGTATATCAGTATGTAGTGTCTCTACTTTAAAGAGTCCTCTCCTGCTGATGTTCAGGTGTATATCAGTATGTAGTGTCTCTACTTTAAAGAGTCCTCTCCTGCTGATGTTCAGGTGTATATTAGTATGTAGTGTCTCTACTTTAAAGAGTCCTCTCCTGCTACTTTTCCCACCTTTGCCTAAAGGCTTCTCCCGAGTCACAATATGTTTCCCTTTTCCTCCTCTTCCTCTTCCTCGGCTGTTGGCTCCATGTTTCCTGTGTGATGAAGAGTTTGACCTCAGAGGAAATTACCTTCACTTTTTATCAGCAGTAGCATCTCAGAGGGAGCTGGGCTCGACTCCTTCAGTCTGAATCAATAACAGCAATGATGTGGAAAAGAAATGAAGCGTGTGTCCTTGTTATGTTATGAGGAAGGTTATCTTAATCAGAGACTTTGGGGGGGGGTCGGCTTAGTGTCGCAGGGCGAGGCGAACGTGACGTGTGATCTCTTCATCTTCATCCATCTGTGTCTAATGAAGCCATGCTATGCATTTTAGGGGTTTCCCTTTCATGTAATTATAGGTTTTAGTGCATGTAAATGGTTTGCAAAGGATCAAATCCCTGTGTTCCAG
>NW_011333254.1:0-2720 GCF_000735185.1 Notothenia coriiceps | reverse complement strand
GGTGCGAAAGCTCTCTCCAGAGCTACTGGAAGCCGAATCTCAGGTACCGGAGAAAGTGGAGCAATATTCTCGCCACGACAAGCAACAGCCTAGATTCTAGAACAACCTCAACCTATACAAGTAACCACGTAAGCCATTCTACTGATGCTGGACAGTTTTTCAGTGGGTGCACAATAAACGGCAACATACAACTCAATGTAAATAAATAGCCAAATAATGGATCAACGCTCTCTGTCTAATATGCTCGCTAGTTGCATAGCAACCAACTCGCACTATGTTTCGTGCAGAAGGCAACGGAGGGACTATTTTATTTTGAACATCATTATTTACTAATAAAAACTATTTAAATTAGAGTTTGTATTTTTCTTTCATATTGCCACACTTGGTAACCGTTTTATAATATTTATTGTCGACCCTCCGCTTCGCGTCGGGCCGAACCACGGCCCTTAGCTGTGATATAATGAGCATATACCACGGCCTGTCATGAGCTATTGCTTAAATATACAACCCTCCGGAGCCTTTGCAGTCAACAGAAGCACTAGAGGTCAACAACTTTAAAACGTGATTATAGGTCGTAATAAGTGCTTGAACAAGCTACCTATTTGGTCGTAATAACGGCTTGAACAATCAACCTATTTGGTCGTAATAAGGGCTTGAACAATCAACCTATTTGGTCGTATGAGTTGGAGGACTTGTAATTTAGATACTTGAGCCTATCTGAATTAGTTTGCAGTTATTCGGTTAATCAGAAATCGATGGAGGCACTGAAGAGGACTTTGTTACTTGATAGTGTCACATCTCACTGGAAAAGAGAGTAACCCAAATCTTTCCATTTTGTTGCTTTCTTACACTCTGCTAGTTAAAATTAAATGTTTGCCTTTGAGAGTAGACACGTACCAATTAGCAGTGGTCCTGAATGCAGTCCTAAAATACACATGCCATCTCTGATACATCGGTAATTAAGTATAAATTCTCAGCCTATGTGAGAGAAATGTCAGAAGCAATTTTAAACATCCTCATTATACAGCTATACATTTGTCTCATAAATAACACAAACTAAAAGAACAAGCCATCAGCGCTCTTAATAGATCAGTAAAATACAGTCATGATAATGTTCAGTGGCCATGAAGCTGGAACTTCTAAATTGTCTATGCCTATAGGTCATAACAGATTAGAGATGCTGTCATTCACACGGCAAACCTTATTTTCAGCATTTCCCCCTGGAAAAATATCATGGTGTAATTAATTGTGCTCCCGAGCCAGTGCTTCCTGTCTCTTCTCGACAGCACAGTGGTAGAATGAGATAGATGCACTGGGTGGCAGACTCTCTTCATTTGAGCTGATTTTTTTTATTAGATTGTACACTTTAATTTCCTCTGTTGATGCAAGGGAAGAAAGCATCAGTAGTTTCTTATCTGTAAGAGAAAAAATGCATTGTATCTGTAGACATTAGTGCCAAAAACATTATTTTACAATTGATGATTAAATGCATAATAGAAGTCTCTGTAAGAAAGCGAGATGCTTTAGAGAGGAAGTTTCATAAGCCCAAAGGGTGTAGATTCTGTGAATCTGAATCTGTACTTCCATTTAGCGATATCCATCGCAGCAATCTTGTGTTGTGATTGCATGCTGCTACACTGCTCTTTGTTATTCATGCATGATCATTCACAGTTTTCAAGATATGTACAATGTTTGCTAGGCGTTGAGATATGAATAAATGGGATTTCCATATTAATAAATGTTGTAAGATGAAACACAAGTGTGACGTTTCTGGAGGCTTATCATTTGAGTTTTTGAAAAAGACAGGAGGGAAGTGAAAATGGGTAATTTCTTACATTTTATAACACATTTAAAGACTGGTCTTTAATAAGCTCTGCATTAGTTTGTAATTACTACTGGAATAAACTTGTTCGGTCGATTTGTTTTTATTTGTAATTACTTAGGTGAAGAGATGTTAACACATTATATTATTTTCTGCAAATGCTCATTAACTCTCAATTTTGCTTAATTCACCAAATTGGAAAAACAATAAGATAATAAATCTTAATTACTTTGGATAATTACCTACTAAGTTAATTTGATGGACATCAAATATGTTATTATTCCTGATTTTGGTTTTCGTCCTTCCAGAACACATCTAAATACTTTAAGATTTTTGAGAATTTTTATTCAATTCTGGTTTTTGGCTTGGAAGTCAATAGTTAAACTTGAGCCTGCTTTTTCTTTGAATTGTTGATGGTTCATTGTTAAGTTAAAGGGGACCTATCATGCAAAATGCACTCTTGTACATCTTTTATACATGAATATGTGTCCCCGGTGTGTCAGGGAACTCACCAAGTGTTAGAAAATACAACCCTCTCTCTTTTCCTCTATACCCAAATCTCTAAAAAAAGGGTCTGTAACGGATCTGATACAGATTTGAAATTGTTCTGACTTCAGAAAAGGGGTGTTCCGCCTATATGGGCAACTCTCCACCTATCAGGGGAATGAGAGGTTGGGCCACGGCCGGCCACTGCCGCTCGAAAGCGCTGGAGACGCTGTAGTACATATGCCAGGCCTGTAAGTGGCGCTGTAGTCTGCCACAAAAGCAGCGAAGAAGACTTCCCGCGCATGGTTGCCATGGTTGCCCTTCTGTTTATTCTCCGCTGTGGACACTCTGGTTCTTTTTCTCCCTCCCAGAGGCAAGCGTTTGCTCTTGCTATAATTCTCTCCGGTAGTCC
>NW_011333253.1:0-3034 GCF_000735185.1 Notothenia coriiceps | reverse complement strand
AATAAGGAGAGGGAGAGTCCTCTCCTGTGGGACTGAGAGAGATAACGTCAGCTCAGGGAGGTAAACTGTAGCCTAAGTTATCTCAGTGGGTTTGGTCATCTATGTAAACAAATATTTCCATCTATGTAATATTAGTTGTATAAAATAGGTTAAGAAATCCTTCCAATGTTTTTTGATTATTGAAATATATGTTTCATATGAGTGTTGAGAGCTGTATCCATAAATCTCTTAATGTTGCCCTCAAAGTGCACCAGATTGATCACTTTCCTCATCTATCCTGTCCGAAAAGCTATCCAAATCAATCATTTCTCTCACACTAGTATCACTTTCCAAAGTCTCCACCATGTTTACAATCACAACTGGGTACATCTTGTGACGTCACAGCCACTATCGTCTGCAACTTCCGTTAGGCTCAGACGGCAAAATTAATAATTCATTCATTCATTAATTATGAAAAATTATTTTAGCCATGAACAGGCACAATGATATGTAAGGAATGAAACTGCCATTTCATTTTGGCGCAAAAAAATGCACTTCACAGGGCCTTTAAGTAGGATTCAAACCAGTTCAGAACTGTTGATGAAAGTCCCACCCAGTTTTCTAGTCGGTCTAGTAATATGTTGTGGTCAACAGTGTCAAACGCAGCACTGAGATCTAATAATACTAACACTGAAGTTCTGCGACTGTCTGTGTTTAAGTGGATGTCATTGAAGACCTTTACAAGAGCATTCTAAGTACTGTGGTTTGGATGAAATTCTGACTGGAACACATCAAAACAGTTATTTAAATGCAAGAAATTACTCAACTGTTGAAAAACTACTTTTTCAATGATTTTACCTAGAAATGGCAGGTTTGATATGGGCCTGTAATTGTTCATTACTAAAGCGTCTAGATTATTATTTTTTAAGAGCGGTTTAATGACTGCAGTTTTCAGGGCCTGTGGAAAAACACCTGAGTGAAGAGATTTGTTTACGATATGAAGTAGATCTGAGGCCATTCAACGAAAAACATCTTTGAAAAATCCTCTTGGAATAATATCAAGGCAGCAGGATTTCAGAAGTTGTATAATGTCCTCTAGGTTTTTATCATTAATCTGATGGAATTGTGTCAAGGTGTTTGAATTGATATTAGGTGGACATAGGGACAACACATTTGCTGTACCTGATGCAGAGACACTGACTGCTTGTCTGATTTTCTGAATTTTGTCAGTGAAGAAGGAGGCAAAATCATTGCATGCCCTGGTCGATAGAAATTCAGTGGCTACTGACACTCGGGGGTTAGTTAGCCTGTCAACGGTAGCAAACAAGGCACATGCGTTGTTTTTGTTTTTGGTAATGATGTCAGAGAAGAAAGACTGTCTTGCGTTTTTCAATTCCAAATTATAAAGGCCAAGTCTCTCTTTATAGATTTCAAACTGAACCTGGAGATTTCTTTTTTGCCACCTGCGTTCAGCTTTTTGACACTCTTTTTTCTCTGTTCTCACGTTCATGGCCTTTCTCCATGGAGATATTTTCTTCCCAGTCACTTCCTTTACCCTAGTTGGAGCAATGGCATCTATAACATTTTTAATTTTTGAATTAAAATGATCTACTAGCTCATTTACTGAGATGTTAGCAGGGGCAAGTGTGGAAGACAAATTCTGAGTAAACATTTCCCTAGTATTTTCAGTTAAATATCGCTTTGTGGTTACCTCTTTTTGAACATTTTTGTGAACAGAAATAGAGCTCTCAAAGAAAACACAGGAATGATCAGAGAGTGCAACATCAGTCACCACAACGTTAGAAATATTCAGACCCTTTGAGATAATTAAGTCCAGAGTGTGCCCCTTATTGTGCGTGGGCTCAGTCACATGCTGAGTCAGTCCATAGCTATCAAGAACACAAAAAAGTTCTTAGTACCTAAAACAAATAGTAAACATTAACATTCCCTGGATAGATTACTTAACATTACATTTGATCCAAAACAAGTTACAATAAGTGCATTCAACCATGAACGTACAGAAACAGCAAGAATCCTGTGTGAACATTTGCTTTACAATAAGCCAAACTATTGTAAGTGCTACTGCATTGGCTTCAAATAGGCCTAACCTTTTATGTGCTACATACAGAAAGGGGAGGGTTTTTGTATTGGCCAAGGATGGATCATGTCCTTGAGGTTGAAAGAGATGTCTAATACACAGTATAAAGTACACAACATAGGAATGCACACATCTTTTATATCCATTGAGCAAGAGTTCTATTGGTGTGAAATATTCCCTCAAAACACTCACATGGCAGACAACTTTTGTTCACACAGCTGCCTTCTGTTAGAATGGCAAGGGGCATGTGGAGGTGTTGAGGCTAAAAACGATTTGTTAAAGGTCCTGCTCCTCCTATTATACTCTTTTTCAACAGTATATAATATGTTTCAGGTATATACAAGACATCTAATTTAAGTGTTTGGCTCGAAATACCAAACAGATCATGCATTGTAGCATGCCATAATCCCCTGTTTCAGCCCTGTTCCAAAAAGGCAGATCCTTTGCCTGTAGCTTTAAATGCTAATGAGCTGCTGGCCACGCCCCTCTGAGAAGTGAATGCTTTAAAAAAACACAATGGTGCTGTCGGTGTTGGGCGGGTGTTACCTTGGTTGGTTATTGGCTAATGGTTGAACAACCCAAAAAACATTGTGACATCACAAAGTGGCCAGAATCTAAACAGCTCATTTTCAGAAAGGTTTTTATATATTTTTATTAGGGCTGTCAGTCGATTAAAATATTTAATCGCGATTAATCGCATGATTGTCCATAGTTAATCGCGATTAATCGCAAATTAATTGCACATTTTGTATCTGTTCTAAATGTACCTTAGAGGGATATTTTTCAAGTTTTTAATACTCTTATCAACATATGAGTGGACAAATATGCTTTATGCAAATGTTTGTTTATTATCATTTGAACAATGACAAATATTCTCATGAATATTAAACACAACAACCTCTGAACATTACAAATATTCGCCTCAATTCAACCTGGAACCTCTCTCATACAATACAA
>NW_011333252.1:0-2708 GCF_000735185.1 Notothenia coriiceps | reverse complement strand
CAGGTTATGGTATAATTACAGAGCCTGTCCATTTATAAATTGAGGAAATCAATGTTAGTCTGTTAACCAAAGTGCAGCCATCTATCTATATATCAACTATCTACTATCTATGATTAAAGATTAGAGGAAAAGAACAGAACGATAGGGGTAAATCCAGAATAAAAATAAAGAAGCAAAGAGATTGTAGAGCAGTGAGAAGGAAAAAAGCTTGGTGTGTCAATTCATTACATTGCCAGTATTTTTTGTTGTTGTGAAAAAAAGATCGCCCCCTCTGATTTTTTAACAGCCCCCTCAGTCATTTCATCCTGGAGCCGGGCCTGCTCTGTATGAACATGCACCTGCAGCAGCCAGTGGTGATGGCCTTTATATAGGTGACAGGAGTGGCAGCCAGCACTCCCCTCAGCCACTGGATTGGATTGGATGGGTGCCACGTGTTTGACAAGCTTTGGCACCTTACTCCCTGCGCAGTGGCACCGGTGCCACTTGGCAGGCTAACACAAAACACCACCATTCTCTCTGAGTCTTTCAGCTACTTTGCTCCCCTCCCCTTTCTGCTGCTATTTCTGACTTTCCAAGTTTTGAGCGGGATTGTGGCAAAGCAGAGGAGGTGGGAGGGTGTCAATCGGGTCAGAAATGGCTCCAGCTTTGGTGTGTAGAGACATCGACTACTTTCCAAACAAACAGAGCAGTTTGCCATATGCCAGTTTCTTCCATTCCATTTTAATCTTACAGTCTTGTTTATTCTCGTCAGTGACAGACTGCAATAAAGTACATTCACTTAAGTATTGTACTATATTTTGGAGAAAAAATATTGTACTATGCATAAGATTAGCTTTTGACCTGCAGTATGAACTCTCTAGAACACTTAGGTCTTCTGATAATGGCCCAAGAACCAACTCAAGACAAACGTTTTTAATCAAGATTAATTTAATTATATTTATTTAAATTTGGTTATTTATTTTTATATTCAAAATGTGTTATTTTTTTAAATATATTTTCTATTCAGTCCTGTTTTATTAGACTTTTGTTTTTAAGTGTTTTAAGCAATCACAGATGTTATTATGTTTTATAGAGTTTGGTTTTGTACCTTTTGTGTATGAAAAATGCTGTTTAAAGTTTGATATGACGATGTCTTGATTTGATTATATGAAATGATGCAACACTACCATGATACACAGTATTTTGAAGCATATCTAAAACTAAAATATTCTTACAGGCTTCTTACAGTGCAGCCTTCTTACAGTGCAGATGCTTTTCTGCTTGCTCTTGCCTCTGCTTACTTTTTTATGCTGTATTTCTATTTTTCTTTTCTGAAAACTTCGAGCAGCGGCTCCTGGACATTAACCTATCACTTGGGCAGTTATTCTTCGTAAATAGATGGAGGGTTTCAGCCATATTTCAATATTTTTACGACGACCTCAGTCTTACAGTAGCGTGGCCTAGCAACAGCTAAAGCCTGGTACTGCATGCTATTTAGCTTAAGCTAGTTAGCAGCAAAATGCCTCCATTCTCTACAGATGACTTCCACAAACTTCTACAGAAGATGGCCGTGTTGGAAATGAAAATGCAACGGTTGGAAGTTAACGTGGAAGTGAATGGACTAGGTCTGGAATGACACCACTTTACCAGTGTTGCAAAATAATGGACAAAGGCATGCTAACTCAAAGCTAGTTAGCAGCAACAAGGATTCCAAGGAACAGGAGGGCTGTGTACCGGGTATAAATCTACAAGTGGTAGTCCTCCCTCGAACTCTCTGGGTGCAAGGCCGAAGAGTAAATCATTTCCATGGAATTTGGGAGGACGAACAACAGGCAGAGCCCAGTGCTCTGAAATCTGTGATGCAACCGGCTGGCTTGCATTGTTACCACCCAGGAAGAGCGCCTCTTCAACCCCTGTTCCTACTAGTAAACAGCCGTAGACAGCTGCTACAGGGAGAACTACAAACAATCCTCCTAAACCACAGAGTGTGCCAATCCAGAACAGATACGATCCACTGACCCAGAACCGGAGATCTCTTTCTGATGACCTGGATAACTTGTCCTCTTCACACAGCAGGGTAAGGACCAATAGCTACTCCAAAAGTAAAAGGCTAGAGGGAAAGCTAACGACTGGGCCTGAAACTCTGATTGTGGGTGACTCTGCTGTAAGAGATGTAAAAAGTCTGTGTAGTAAGAACAACACCAAAGTACTCTGTTATCCCAAGGATATGGTCTCTGACTTGGCTGAGAAGATCCTGCATATTGGGTCTGAACATCTGACTGTGAAGAATGTGGTTCTGCACATTGGACCAAATGATGTTGTGAAACAACAGTCAGAAGTGCTGAAAGAAGACTTTACATTTTTGTTTTAAAGTGTTGGAAACTGTCAGCTCTCTAAATGCAGAGGTGTTCATCAGTGGCCCTCTGTACTGACCATTCTGTCCATTTTATTGACAACTTTAACTTGTTCTGGGACCGCAGACATCTTTTTAAGGCAAATGGAGTTTGCCTGAACAAGTCAGGAGTGAAATTGTTTATCTCTAACGTATTCAACTGCCTACGTCATCAATCTGTTCCCTCTGCCAAGGCAAGCAACAAGAGGAATCAAAACAAGAGAAAGACACAACACATCGCTCAAAAAACCTTGAAAACTGACCATTCTGTCCATTTTATTGACAACTTTAACTTTTTCTGGGACCGTAGACATCTTTTTAAGGTAGATGAAGTTTG
>NW_011333251.1:0-1772 GCF_000735185.1 Notothenia coriiceps | reverse complement strand
AGTTAGTAGTATACGTAAGTAACGTTACGTACGTACACACACACACACACACTCTCTCAAACACAGACACACACACACACACACACACACACACACACACACACACACACACACACACACACACACACACACACACGTATGAATGGAGCTATAGGCCTACTTTGTATTCAATTTACCAGTTCACTATCAGTCAGTTTGCATCACATCAACATAATGGTCTAATTCACCTAAGTGACACATTTTATTTGAATCGTGAAAGATACTTTATCTAGACGATTTTCTATGGAGTTATACGTTGTATTCAAATGACGAGTGAAAGTAAACTGAGCCTCATAATGTGCACTTGAATGCAACATAGGGTCTACCCAATGGGAGGATGGCCTACAGCTCCTGCAGGAGGAGATTGGCTTGGAGGGCAGTCCTGCAGCACGTGTGTAACTCTTCCTCCTTACGGGCATACACAAACGTAACAAGCAGTTTGACATTGTCAGTTACTTGTAGTTGTAAAAGGGTACACGGTGACGGAAATTAGCCGCGTCCGTCTGTTGAGAACACCTCAGTCATGGATAGTTCTAGTAAAACTCCAGTTAAATATTGCGAGAGCGTAAAGGAGGATTTAAAACCGGGCGAAGCGGCAGCCTCTGTCCCGGGCTCCGGTGACTGCTGGGGGTCCTGTCTGAAGCGCGTGCGACTCTTCATCTCGCCGGACTACCGGCACGAGCTCCTTCAGCTTGTCAAACTAGCGGGACCAGTGGTAAATTCACTCACCTTTAAATAAATCACGAACTTTAACTGATTTGTAGGTGTTAATTAAAATATCGGGATATGTTTTTAGCATGTATGTGCCTTGTCTATGTGTAAGCAGACTTTAATAGTTTGGCTGCCAGCAGTGTGAACGAGGGGTGTAGTAGTGTTTACAAGTTCACTGATCTCAATAGAGTATCCAAAGAACACACAATATGAAATGTATATGATGAATTAAAATAGAAACATATGGGCATAGGGTACTATATAAAAGCTGTACAAATGTATACTATTCATGTGGACGTTTTAATTGGGGGCTGGACCTGGGTGGTCCGGGCAGTGGCGGCTCCAGAGTATTTTTATTGGGTAATCTATGGTAGGGCTAACCCATACAGTGTTGGGGCTCAAGTCAGTATTTGCAATGTAATTACATACACGCTCCCCTTGACAGTGAAGCGTGAGGTTTAGATTATTTCCCTGTCTCAATCCAAATTGAACTGTATGAAATAAAAAGGCACATTTGTCTTGTAGTAAATAAAAAGGGCGACCTGGAGCCACTCCTGCAATTTCCCCACAGGTGAAAGAGTTGACATGCTGAAAACCCAACCCCTGCAGGGGGGTCCGGGGGGATCCTCCCCCAGGAGATTTTTTGAAATACTAACATAAAATACACATTCTGGTACTCTCTAGAGAAGAAAAATAAATAAATCTATTACTACACGACATATTCTAAAAAATGTATGCCATTTTAGTTTTTTGTTACTTTGTTCTGAAAGCTGAACCTGCTGCGGAGAGGAGAGAGGCTGTGTGAATTACTTTACATTGTGGATAAGGGTGGATAGCCCCCGTTGTTCTGTGTGTCAAAATGAAAGACAGCGCACACACCTATCAATCATCAAACCGTGGGGTCTTATTTCATTACGTGTTGATTTCTATCAACACGTAATGTTGTACCGATGTATATAGAGATGTACTACAGCAAAAGTATTCTCCGTTGGACTTCCTGCAACAACACCACGCCGTTATCT
>NW_011333250.1:0-2263 GCF_000735185.1 Notothenia coriiceps | reverse complement strand
TCTGTAAAGCCGTTGTGTCCTTGGGCAAGACACTTCACCTGAATTTGCTCCTGTGGGTATTGTCCACAGTACATGACCGTTACATGTCTGATATGTATGTGTAATGTGTATCTGTAAAGCGCTTTGGGTCATGGAAAAAGCGCTATAATAAATATAAGGAATTATTATTATTATTAAGATACCAAACCATTTCTGAAGATCTCTACCCCAGACCCATGTATTTAGCTGGTTCTGAGAGAAGAATCAACATTGTGCATAACAAGATAAAACACCTCTATGAGTTGACGCCAACAGGCAGGAACAGGGAGACAAAACACTGAGAGCTGCCTAAGGTTGCAGGCCTGTGCTCAGCGAGGGCCGTACAAACTGAGTTATGAGCCCGGGAAAATATTTTCCCCAACATGTACAAAGTGTAGATGTCAACCTTTCAGTTTAGTGCTTGTGCAAATTTGCAAAATAATTTAGGTGAAATGTGTCCAATCAATTAATCTCCCACTTACATCCATGCCAATTTCTTATAAATCACAGACGGATAAACAGTTCTTTGTGTGTGTTTCCAGTCTTTCCCAGGTAACAGTAATGCAGACAGTGTGGTTCAGTACAAACTGCAGCAGCCGGCCGTCGCTCGCTTCCTCCGCCTCCTCCCTCTGGACTGGAACCCCAGCGGGAGGATCGGACTCCGGCTGGAGACCTACGGGTGTCCTTACAGTAAGACTTCTCTTCCTCTATCGTCCTGACTGGACTCTCCAGAGACCCAACGAAATATACCCAATGTTTTTAAAAGGGATCAAGTCGAGTAAATCACTGAGGGTTTCATTTGATATTTACCTTACATGTTTTCAGAAAGGCAGATTAGGAAGAGGGCTTTTGCAAAGAGAACAATCTGAAGTTTTCAGCAAAGTTATTTAAAGGGTTCTGGCTCACTTTAGGACAGTCTCTCATTAAGGCAGCGCATAACGCACACCTCACCATCTACCACCTTAGCTGTTCTGCAGCAGAAATATTGCAGGAATTAATTCGTAAAATTACCAAAATACCGTATAATGTTGAAGCTCTAAGGTGGGTCTCTGGGAGATTTGGTATGTACAGTATGTGTGAGACTTTGACTTTTCCCCTGCTTTAATACATAATGATCATCTACCTTATCATTTGAATACTTAATAATAGCTTATAGTGCCTTATTCTGTCTTATATTGGTATGTTTGTCAGCTTTCATGCAGCATGAGATAATTAGGCTTCATGCCAACTATTGTCCCTAATTCATGTTTTAATTATTTCCTGTTTAAACATTGACAACCATCATGTTTCACACTTTTCTCCTGAAAACCTGAAACCATGGTGTTAACAGCAGTTTAATGGATTCTGTTTGGATTACGATTTGCATTAAGAGTTCTGCATCAGCACAAAAGAACAAACTCACAATGTTCTGTGTTTTTACCCACGTTAGCATATGTTAACTCATAATGAATGTTTCACAAAAGATCCACATTACATCTGCTAATCCCATGGGAACATTTCTTAATTGCATCCATCCATCTATATTCAGCTTTCATTACTTTAGTCATAAAGAAAAACATATGCTGTTATTTAATTTGTTGACAGTTGATTATGATTTATCTAAAGTGTTTTTCTAATTAAATGAACACAAATACATTAAACATTTACTGCAAAACACAATATCTGCAACACAACACAATTGGCCTGCTATTAGGCGATTTCCTTTAAAACATAATTGCTGTTGCAAATTAGTTACATAACCGTAATTTACGTAAAAGTCCTCCTCCTAATCTGACTTTCTGTGAGGTAAGTATATCTCACACAGATTAAACCCTTAGTGATTTACTCCTCTTCATCCCCCTCCAGAAACATTGAGACAAATTCTTTCGAGAAGGGTGTGTCTATTTTTCTGGGGTTGTTTTAGCTTGGAGATTTTCTGCATCAATAAATAAAAATACTAACATCTTAAAAAAAATGATCTCTTGTGAACTTCTTGTTCATCTTGTAAATCTACATGTAAAAAAAAAATGGTTACAGTCTAATTTAGTTTTTAGAGAAAAGGTATATTAACCATTCATCCAGATGTGGTTTGGTTAAAGGACTCCAAGTTAGTATTGACTAGAATGCTTCCCTACTGTATGACAGCATGAAATACTGATATAACTCAAAGCTCTCACTGCCTCTGTCTCTCTTTGTGTCTTCCAGCCTCTGATGTGGTGAGTTTGGACGGCAGCAGCAGTCTGGTGTTCAGGTTGACCCCCGACCC
>NW_011333249.1:0-3836 GCF_000735185.1 Notothenia coriiceps | reverse complement strand
ACACATGTTGATGTAGAAGAGACATGGAGAAGAGGGGACACATGTTGATGTAGAAGAGACATGAAGAAGAGGGGACACATCTCTCTTCTACATCAACATGTGTCCCCTCTGTGTAGAGAGAGAGTCTCTTTACACAGAGGGGACACATGTTGATGTAGAGGAGACATGAACAAGTGGATTTTGCATAATAGGTGACCTTTAAAGCTTTTGCTTTTGCATTGGGACCATTGATACACGTTTAACATATTGCATCTTTAAAGATGAAACAAGTCGATTTACTGAGATGCAATGTGAAATTATCCAATATACTACAAAAAGTGTTTTAAAAGTATGTAATTTATGTAGCAGGAACATTTTTGTCAGCAAAAGTGAAATGTTACTCGACACAACAATATTAAACACCTAATAGAGTCATACAAATAATTTATATTAGATATATTATATGTATTATAATATCCACCACTAGTAGGGATTTAACTACTGGAAGAAATGATCCCTCCAGCGAGTCAATATCTTTCCTCAACACAAATAGAGGTGAGTTTTTAGCTCCCCATGTTGAAGTTCACTGTTGTTTTGTGGGCAGAATGACGTCCACAGAGCCATCCAGCGGACGAACTCGGCCATGTTCAACCAGGTTCTGATCCTGATCTGCACGCTGCTCTGCCTGGTGTTCACCGGGTGAGGAGGATTTGAGCTGTTTGTAAAATCTGTCTGTGTTTCTGTAGTGTGAATTAAACCTCTCAGATTCAGATGGATATGGATACCAACATTACTTTTACATGATTCAGTGTCCCTGTGGTGGTGCATTGTTTTCGGTTATTGAGTGTTTGTTCTCATTTTTCCACTCAGCACATGTGGGATCCAGCACCTGGAGCGGGCGGGGAAAAATCTGTCACTCTTCAACTCCTTCTACTTCTGCATCGTCACCTTCTCCACGGTGGGCTTCGGAGACGTCACCCCCCGCATCTGGCCTTCCCAGCTGCTGGTGGTCATCATGATCTGCGTGGCTCTGGTGGTGCTGCCTCTGCAGGTAGGGAGATATGGAAGAGGAACTACGACCCCTAAACGTTTTGTTTCTGTGCTCCACAGATCTGTATAAAGCTTCCTGAACACATGAGGCCTTCCTTTAAGTTTAAGTCGAGCCTACATTTTTTTTACTGCTGCTTTTCCAGAGGTCGTCTGATAAAAGCATTGTTATTATATATATCTTCATTTTTTATGAATTGTCTTGTTTTCTTTTTCATTTATTTTTTGTGTAAATGCTTTACGTAAAGCACATTGAAGTGCGTTTGAGTCTGAATATAGATAAAATAATCTTAACCATACATTCCAAAGACATATTAAATGATGTTTCTCAAAAACTAAAGCATTTTGGGGGGTTTGTTCCTCTATTAATACTCTTGGCTATCTGCTGAATGTTTATTTGTGTGTGTGAGCGTTACTCAGTGATCTGGCTGTGTGTCAGTTTGAGGAGCTGATGTATCTGTGGATGGAGAGACAGAAGTCCGGAGGGAACTACAGCCGGCACCGCGCGCAGACGGAGAAACACGTGGTGCTGTGTGTCAGCGCACTGAAGATAGACCTGCTGATGGACTTTCTTAATGAGTTCTACGCACACCCCAGACTGCAGGTACCAAACATCACACACTTATATACTGAAGTATACACATATTGGTGTGACGAGGCAGTGATGGACTGTAGCCCACTTCAGTTCCACTTCAAGGTGCCATTACTTTACTTTAGTATCTGCGTTTTCCGCAGCTTTATACTTTACCTCCACTAGATCACTGCTTCACTACTTTTAAAGAAATAAAAAGATCTGAGTATTTTGGCGACATCTTGAAAATTGTTTGTTTAAGGATTTTTAAAAGAAAAAACATGTGGTAACTAAGAGACATTGGTGTATTTGCAACTAAATGTTGTGACATTAACATCTTCCATAGTGGAATATACACGTGTTCTTGTGTATTCTTAAAGGACTACTACGTGGTGATCCTGTGCCCCAGTGAGATGGACCTGCAGGTGCGCAGAGTGCTGCAGATCCCTCTGTGGTCTCAGAGGGTCATCTACCTGCAGGGCTCTGTCCTCAAAGACCAGGACCTGCTCAGAGCCAAGTGAGTGACTCTTAAATCAAAGCAAAAATGCATTACTTTCCTAGAATCTAGATTTTTTTTGGTGTCAGTTTCAAAGTGTTGAAGTTATATGCCCTAGTGTAGTCTGCCTTCACTTAAACGTAATGGAACTGGATGGAATTCAGGTTGAGGGCTCAAAGCAACAACAAATTACAAATAAAACACCCAAACCTTTTAAAAGTGAATTCTCTTTGTCTTAAGTTTGTGTTTGTAAAGTTAAATGTGGCTGATGATAATCTTAGAGCTGCCAGCAGCTCATTTTATACAGTGAGTTTTAGTTTTAATAAATGGTATCACTACAGTTAAATGACTATTTGGGGAATGTTTAGATCCTATTCACTCCAGCTACTTTTCAAAAGTCTGGACAGCAAATAGGTCTCAAAACACCTTAAAGATCAGAGCTTCTGGGCTGAAGGTATCTGCAGAGTGAGGTGTGCATTGTGTGAAGGTAGTGCAGTATAACCTGCATCCACTCTCAGATCAATTCAGGGAATTAAATTAAATTAAAACTAATTACAGATAGAAGGACAAGAGTAAATGAGATACTTGTAAAACAATTTAAAGAATGAAAATAAACGGAAATGATACAACTACTGCGGGTAATAAAATGAATAATAAGAAGTAAAATGAATAAATAAATGAAATGGTACGTTTAAGTTATGTATTCCTTGCACATTTTACTTTACGGTTTAGTTTAATTCTTACATTTTAGTTAAACTAAAAGGACAACTTTTCTTCAGGAAGGTTTGTGAAATAAATGCAATCTCAGTTGTTAGAAAGAGAGGCCTGATTGATGATTAATGGTTTGGGAAACCTCATCAAGTAATTACAAATCGAAATAAAATCAGAAATAAAATATAGTTATGTAAGAGCTCTTAGTCTGGTAGCTGAAGTGATAATAATATGTTTATATGTTTACACTTATCTGTGTAATTATTATCATTTCAGTCAGACAACTCACGTGTTTCTTTAACATGTTTATAAGAAGCAGCATATAGTTAAGTTTGGCGACTAGGCTCGGGCATCATCACTCCATCGATAAACATAGCTCGATGAGTGATGATCGAATAACTAACCCCCGAGCATACAGGTGGAAGCTGGGGTGGAAGCTGGGGTGGTGGTGGGGCAGCAAGCAGTAGCGACGTGGAAGTAGCTGCAGCAATAGCAGCAGCAAGCAATGCATAGAGAGAGATCTGGCAGGTTAAATAGAGCGGCATATTAAGGAGACTCTGTTTGGTTGGTTGTAGAGTGGCAAGGGGCGTTATGTATGAATGCAGCATAAGTGCTCGAGTTGACTGCCTGAACTAGCTCGCAGGCTTCGCCCCATTTCAGTCAGACAACTCACGTGTTTCTTTAACATGTTTATTCGAAGCAGCATATAGTTAAGTTTGGCGACTAGGCTCGGGCATCATCACTCCATAGATATACATAGCACGATGAGTGATGATCGAAAAACTAACCCCCAATACTGCGTGGAGATTAGATACTATCCCCCAAAACTGCGTAGCCCGAGCCTGACGCTGGTGATGTAAATTTGATAAGTAGAGGGCCTGGCGAGCTGCCATGTGGCCATTCCTCCTAAGCACAGCGGCTTTAAGGGGAATATACTACTTAGTGAGACTGCTATGTGTAGGCCTGAGGAATAGCCCAGAGCCAATTCTTCCCCGAGCACAGCGGCTTTGAGAGGAATATACTACCTATATA
>NW_011333248.1:0-2799 GCF_000735185.1 Notothenia coriiceps | reverse complement strand
CGAGAATAAAACGAAGTTCGGCCATGTTTTTTTTTCTGCAGGGAGAAATTTGAAGATCACGTGACATAGACGCCAGCCATTGAAATGAATGGAATGCAGTTGGAGGTCAACCAATCACAGAGCTTGAGAACTAATCACGGGGCTTGTCAAACAGAGCACATGGTGTAGTCCTAAACGATAGCTGGGGATTCTGGCTAGTGTAGTGTCTTCTGCCATCCTTTGCTCCGAAAAAATATTTGTTTCTCCGAATCGAAGGGGAAAAATAAAAAATCATTGCACACAATTTAAACCAATCAATGTTGTGTAATTAACAAGGATAATATGGTGTTTTTTAGTCGATGAGTAGTGCAGATATCACTGTAAAATCAATCGACAGTAAGGGGAATATTTACTTCCGGTTGTACAATTCTCCGTTATCCAATGGGAATGGCCGCTCACATTGCCTTTAAGGCCAGCCGACACAAACGAATGCCATGCTTCCATGAGCGTCAAATCCCGCCGCAGATGGGAATACATTGCAATCAGTTGAAAGCTATTTGCGTCCCTTTATGAAGCTGAAGGAGCCTAGGAGCGTCACAACTGCGTCTGAAATCAGTTTTCTTCTTCAGTAGTTTTATGTAGCGACTCTATATTATTGATAATGTCAGCAGTGAGAAAAACTGTAACTGTTTAAAAGGTTGACCTGTCAAAAATGGTGTCAACACATGGAGCATACAGGGGGATGTATTAGAAGAAAGCAAACAGGAGGAGATAAAGAAAGTATTGCAGAAGCCCACTGAATGTGTCATTAACTAGCCATGAATAATCACTATCATTTGCTTTTCATCAGATGGTTTAATTATTGGTTGTGGGAAACAGGGCACAGCTTGCCACCACTACTGAGCCTAGCCCAGCAGTCAGCTTCTTCCTCATTACAGTATCAGCCTCCACCGCTGTGTCTTTGCAGGAGTCATGTGGCAGCAGCTTTGTGCTGGAGGGTCACTTGAGGAGCTTACAGCAGATGCGTCCTATTATAATAAACCCTCTAAACTTGACACACAGCATGAAGACGCGTCAAAAATGTTTACCCTATAATGCAGAGTTGCACCCTCAGGCCCTTTTCATCAGAGTTTAGGAGACTAAGTGACAGAATACCTTCAGATTATTATACTATTTTACTGATACATCACCTACTAAAAATTGAGAATTAAAATCGTAGTTACTTTTAATCGTCACACATGTGCATAGCCAGGCCCGCCCCTCCCTATACGCAGATCACGCAGACCGTGTGGGACCTCATCTTGCGGAGGGAGCCTCCTCTGATGCGCAAATGCGGCGCAATTAAGCGCGCGACAGTTTAGCCGCTGCGTGGCTCCGGCGCTCGACGTTCACGCGCGTACTCCACTAGCACCCACTTTAAAGTCAACGTTTCAGTGTAAAGTGTAAAATAAAGAGTGTTTTCCTCCATTGATTCCTCCATCTGTTTCAAAATGTAGCCTTGGACAATGCTTTACACACCAAGTTTTTGACAATCATGTATGTCGGTTTCCTGTGATACTCCTGCCAAACACACTAACAGACATGAGCTAAAATCAAATCTTCCTCAGCCCCCACCTACAATCCAACAGCCTGGAATCCTATTATTTAGACCACAGGCAAAACACATGTTATGGTACAATTAGAAGCCAGTGTGTAAACTGCTTGCTTTAAGACAAAAACCAAGTCATCATTTAGCAGTAATGAGGAAAAAATGCACCTTGCATAAACTCAATTTAACACCACAAGTTTGTGTAGTAAAATACATAGACATATAAAATAGATACAGTAAATATTGAGATACAGAGATATACAAGCAGACACATACATGTTCAATCTCTCTAATACACAATGCATAACTTGTATATGTATGTGCACAGCTTATATCTTCAATCAGACCCTTTTTTTTTTACTGCTGCTCAATGATTCCATCCTACACTGTCAGGGTCCTGCCTTGGCACTGTGATGAAAATGCATGCTTCATCAACTTTGTCACAAAGTCTATGCATTCTATAGTATAGCAAGACAGGCAGAGCGGCTGCAGAATACCAATGAAGGGCTGGTGTTGTGTCCCTGTCAACCCCAAAAACATCCAGGAGCAGAGTGCTGGCAAGGAGCAGAGTGCTGGCAAAAACAATCACCTTTCAGTGCGCAGAATAATCTCTTTCCAAGTAAATAATTTGCTGAGTACCGTCATATCAAGTTGGGCTTTGAGCACGCTAAAGGATTGTGGTCTGCTCACCCAGATTAAAGCACCACCGAAGCTTCACATCCTATTAAACCAGATTAGAAGAAAAGCAAAGGCCTAGGAAATTGAATCACCTGTCGGGTTTTGCTACTACAGATTATTACCTCCATTAAATCCTATTGCACCGTGAACCAGCTCTTTCTTAGAAGTGTTTTGTTGTTTGAGCATGTGGAAGGGGAGCGATAATCTAGTGCGGAATAAACACACCTGAGCATCTCAGGTGTGTTTATACAAAACAGATAATCACAGATAATCACAGACCAAAAGCCAAAGATCAAACACTGAAGGTTTCTCATTTCTCTAATTCCCCTCCTCGACTCCTATCCTCGTGTTTTAGTCTCGCCCACAGGAGATGCGAGCGGAGGAGTCGAAGAGGGGAACCGAGGAGAGAGGAGTGGAAGCAGCAGGCAGTTAGAGAAATGAGAACTCCTCTCCTCTGAGCGGTCATTTTAAAGAGACGTCCATTAATGATGACAGGAGGCACAGCAGCCCTCTGTCTGATGGACAGAACTGTGTTCATGATGACTTATATATTT
>NW_011333247.1:80258-109693 GCF_000735185.1 Notothenia coriiceps | reverse complement strand
ATGCAGCTCTGCTGATCTCTCCTCCCTGGCTGCAGGCTGATAACAGACAGTTGGGATCGCGGCGAAATTCTCTCTGCAGACCCATTCTCACAGCGTTTATCAACCTTTTTCTTATTCAATATCAAGCCACACTTATTGTTTTTACTTCGGCTGTGACTTTGTGTGTGCTCAGGGTGAGTTTGGCTGTGTTTCGCTGTGTATCGCTAAACAAAGAAACCACACCTCCACGGAGCTCAGCGCGATTCACAACGTCCCGACCAATCAGAGCACACTGTGCTCCCAGGGAGGGTGGGGGCTGGAGCTATTGGAGCTACAACGAGCTGTTAAAGGCAGAGAGTGAAATTCAGTGAATACACGTAGTTTACAGAGATGCTGTATGAGAAACCAAAGTGATTTTGGAAAATTGCACAATATAAATCTATTCTAGTAGACCTCAACAATGGAATTATGATCAGTGGAAATGGCCATGACATGGGACCTTTAATTTCTTATTTTCCGTCGCGCATCTTTTAAAAAAAATCTGAACTCAAACACTCTCCCTCTGTTTCTCTCTCTTTTTGTTTAGTTTGAAGTGTTTTCTGTTTTTTGTGCAATTGTAAAATGTGCTAAATGTGTGTGGGAGATTAAAATATTACATTTTATAATTTATGCATGTGTGTGCGTAAGAGCGAGGGTAGAAGAGGTTTCATCTCTGTGAAGCCAAGACATGCTCAAGCACCTGTGCTCTGAAACCAATTCTACACACATACTGATTCACACACACACTCATTAACACACATTAGGACGGAAGTGTGATCCGTCTTAATCCAGCACCACTGCCTCTTAGGCACTCCTTGGTGAGAAGAGAGAAGGAGAGACAGCAGGAGTCTGTCTGTTTTCTCAGCGGGCTTTACTCTCCGTCACACACACAGACACGCAGTTGTACACACTTTTTCTTTCTCTCTCACACACACACAAAAGTATTCCGGTGGAATGACTTTCAGATTGTTTTCTCCCAATAACACTTTCACCGGCAGAAAAACAAACAGTGCATTTATCAGGGTATCAGATAGCCAAGGCAGAGATGGATTTCACTTACAATAGCCATGTACATTTAGTACATTTCACCACTGTGTATTTGCAGAAACAAGGCCTTTCCTTTTCAGATTCTTCTTTTTTTCTAATGCATTGTAGGGCCGAGACTGTATCCCAGTTTATATCAAAGCAAAGGTACATGAGTGATACTCACAACAATGTTTGGGGGGCTTTTGTAGCTCTGCTGAGTTACTGGTTCAGAACAATGTTGTTGTGAAACACAAGAAAACATAAAAAGTGGTGAAGTACGAGGACAGTTGAGTCTTACTGAGGAAAGGAGCTGCTTTGTAGTGTGGTCGTACAGCAGCAGATACTTGTGTAACACTTGCAGGACAACATAATCAGAGTCTGTATATTTCTAGTATAAGCTCTTTTAGTTTGAAGTACAGTTATGTGAACAACATTGTGACATTGTTCTCTCTCTTCTTCCTCTAGTTATTCTGAAACTTGCACTTGGCATCATAACTATCAGTGAAGTCCCTCACAGTCTGAAGTGGGATGACCAATGAATCACCTTTGGGAAATGTGGGTGAATAGATGTTAAAACAAAAAACCAAGGATAAACAAATCTAAATCTTTGTAACCTTAGTTCTGTTATATTCAACCTTGGCTTTGGTTATCTAAAGATACTGTTTTTGTCATCTTGAATTTGGTAAATGACAGTCACAGTATAACAACTTTTGGCTGTTTACAAGTCCCCTGCCTGCCTCAATGTCATGATTACAAGTCTCATCAGTACTATAGTGCTACAGAACTACAATACAACAGTACTTCATCAGGAGTTTGCCACTGTCTGAGTGGTTAGCACTTGTTGGTGCAAGCAGGCAATAATGGAGGAGGTTCATGGCCAGTAGCAGTATTCAGTCTTTGCTTTCTCCTGCCATAGAGCA
Source organism: Notothenia coriiceps (assembly GCF_000735185.1). Taxonomy (NCBI): domain Eukaryota; kingdom Metazoa; phylum Chordata; class Actinopteri; order Perciformes; family Nototheniidae; genus Notothenia; species Notothenia coriiceps. Next base: position 107,729 of record NW_011333247.1, on the reverse strand, counting down.
ATATGTCTTTTAGTCACAGATTGCCAAATCTTGGAAACCAGCACACACGGCTAAACCACTGAAGCCAGTCCATCTATCTTGTCTCTCTTTGTGAAGTGATCATTTAGCTTCTGTGTAGCTGTTCAGAGTGGGCTTCTGTTATTTTTCTTTGGAGCTTTGTGTCCACAGTCACACTTTTTCTCCTGCCCTGTTGGCAGTGGTGTTTTGTTATGTTGTATTAGTTGTCATGCTGAGTCATATATAAAAAAGCCTTAACCTGTGCCAAGCCTCTTTGTCACCCTAAATTGGGTACTACCCACACAGTGTTGCAGCATGCTCTATTTCCCACCAATGCCCTGCTTCACATTCACACTACATTTCAAAGCAGACATTTTGTAATGCTTAAATGCAAAAAGCCAGGCCCATGAGTGACTGAGTGAACACTACCAGCAAATACCTGCATGCCATCTATAATCAAGCAGAATCCTCATAGTTTCATTACTTCGAATGCATTATTTCTCTTCCTAGCCGAAACCTTTTATCTCTGCTTTTATTCAACTGTAATTGACAGCTGAGGTTGTCTCCTACATGTTACTGAAGAGAACTAATCATATGCGAAGAGAACTGAAATATAAATGACCCCCTCCTATCCCTTTCCTTCTCCCAGCCTTGATAATAAGCCTTGTTCTCCGAGTCCCTCTCCCTATCTTTTGTTTCTTGAGGGAAGATTTTGCATGCCTCTTTGGTCTTGCACTGTCAATTCAGTCCTCATATAAAGTAACCTGCATTCATCCCAAGAGATTGTTAGATATTGTCTCATGCATATACAAGATATGCAGTGTGCAGTGTCCACAGACTGGACAGTTGCAATCGATGCACATACTGTACATTAAAGTATAACCCATAATTAAAAAAAGTCAACATCTGACGGCACTAACAAGTTACATTTTCTGTTGCGTTTTTTTCTGGTAAAGTGACTGAGCTTGACAGTCAGTGCATCATCAGATGAACTATCTTTATCGATCGGTAAAACAGCCTGAGGGTAAGACCTCTTCTTGAAACTGAAGGTTTTACCGCTAATCCTACAATACAAATCGTCGAGAGCCATACTGGGAAATCAGTGTTTGACCAGAATGTTCCGGGTCTTTAAGTCGCTTTGGATAAAAGCGTCAGCTACAGTAAATGCAATGTAATGTAATGTTTACGGGGTAATGGACATGACTGCATTGATGGCTGATTAGTGCTAAGAGCTGTGGAAGGGTGTGTTGCTGGGATGATGATGATGAACTTTCTGCTTAGCCACATGCACCATGGGCTTAATTCTGTGGTAGGACAAGCTCTCTTCACCCCCCCGCTGACCTCATCGGCCTCGTACCATTGAGGCACATTTGCTAAACATATCCACAGACCGAAAGTTTACTGTGCTAATGTTCCTCCCAGCTTCCATCTGCTGTTAAACTTTTAATTTCCATCCATTTCAATTACCTGTACATACAATTATTCCCTGCATTGCAGATTTGCACAGCATGCACAGTGATAGACTAATTACCTCTGAAACCAAACACCCCAAATAGCTTTTTACATTGAATGTCTCCCTTGCAGATTTAAAGTGTTGATTAGCCCATTACTCCTTGCAATGTATAACAGCACATGTTTTTCAAATGGTCCAGGTCATAAACAAATGAAATTTTCCCCGTTTAGAAAATTGTTGCTGAAGTATAGTCTCATCTTATATACGTGTACATATACAGATTCAGTCTTTATCTCACCTGCAGAACTTTAACTGGTTTAAAATTCTGAGGCATAATGGCAGAAAAACCCAAATAATTTACTCTTTTTCTGGTGTCCGTGCTCTGGCTTACCGTCAACTTTGCATGACATGATTTTTCAAGATCTGCATTGCACTGTTTATGAGGCCCTTACAATATTATTTTGTCTATTTGTCAATGTATGCTGGCTTTGAAATGACACTTCCAAACTAGTGACGCTCTGATCTAGTGTTTTGGGCTTGATCCTGATTGTAGTCCTTGAACGTTGGGTATTTTTTATATCCAATGTTCCGTTTAAACCACTGTTTCTCAAACTTTTTCATACCAAGGACCACTTAACACTCGCGGACCACCTAATTCCACAAATATCAAAAAACACATAGTTTTTCTAGAACAGATTACAAATCGCCTGAAAATGGTACAAACAAGTGGTGACATGTGTGATGAAGGTGTTGCGCTAAGCTATATCATGCAATCGAAAGTGAAACTTAACCTTGTTCCACTGCGGAGATATTCCCGCGAGGGTGCGGAAAACTGAAATCACCAGTGGTCCGCGAACCACACTTTGAGAAGCACTGGTTTAAACAACTGATGCAAATGCATGTTAAATGAGGAACATTTGAATCCTGAAAAGGACATTATGCAATCAGTTGAAGAGAATGCTAATCCCTCTGCTAAAGTTGTTGGAACTACAAGCACAATCAGTTCCCTTGCTATTACAGTGGTGTTACAGAATAGAAGATCTTCTCACACAAATAATGACGCACAAGCCCAAAGAGTTCTTTAACCAACAGACAATGCTTGCAGTGTAGGCTTTTATTAAGGTGAGTGTTGTTAGTGTTGTTGCCCTTCTCTGTGAATCTTCTAGCTTTGGCTTTTTCGAGTTATAAAGGTTTATTTATGATAAATTATTTATTCCATAACTTTTTAAGCACAAAATCCACGAGTGCAATGGAAACCTGCAGCGTGTTACTTTGTTTCTCTTTGGGTCCCCAGACAGACAAGTTGAAGAGGCTCTCGTCTCACATCCAGCTCTGCTTACAGAATGAAAACTACACAGACATGGGCCGAGTATGAACAATACTGACTGCAAGATTGTGTCCCCTCTATGTTTGTAGCACAGCATGTGTGTGTCTGAGGTATTACTGCAGACATGCTTGGGAAGTTTTCATCTGCTGAAGTCTGTTGCCTAAATCCTGCAGAGAGATGTGGAGGCGGAGAGAAATTGAGAAGGTGAAGCGGAGAAACCCGACAATGGGGGAAAGTGAAGAAGAGAGTGGTGAAGAGAGGTGTTTTTAGTGGAATTAGATTGTTCCTCAGTGTGAGTCAGGCTCTCTGCTTCAGCCTAATGCTGATGGATAGTCCTCCACTTTGAAACAATGGAACACACATAGATGTACAGCACAGTAAGGGACGCACACTCACTCACTCACAACGAATACTTTCACAACCTACAAGTTTTAACGTGGAATTTATGTTACTTGATATGGTTTTGGCTCAATCATAACCCATACAATTGGTTCGATTTGACAAAAATGTATATTTGAAAGAACAACATTTAGAAATAAAATGTTGTGGAGAAAGGAAATCCTGAAAGCCATTTCTTGCACTTCAGTAATATATTAACCAGCTGTCAGATTTAATTGTATAATGAATGGAATGGTAGAAGACAAGCAAGGCACTTGGATTTCAAAAGGCCTTTCTCTGAAAACAATGGATACCAAAAGTGTTTTCAAGAAAAAACTTGAAACATGAAGACTGACTAAGTATATCCAGCGATGAATAAAAATGAATCACGATGAAAATTCTTTTGTTACAACATTTGGTTGTCAAATTGTTATGTAATACGCTGACTATTAGACTGAACCATCGGAAAAGATTATCTGCATAACGGGCAAAAATGCGAATACTATTAATCAAAACAAATGATGTAACAAAGAAAATGATACATACATTCTGTGCAAACCCACATTATTTTTCTTTTGTACTGTAGCGTTGTCGAGCCAGTTATTTGACTTGCTGCAAACAGTCTTCTTCTTTATGGTCACAGTGAACAACAACAATTGGTATTCCTACCCAAAACGTATCCTACTGTGTCACATCGTCCCCGATCCACAAAGCACTCACAATGACACGTGACTCAGATCCACTCCAGCAGCACTTCTGCTTCTCTGTGCAGGTAACGACTACCCATGAAAACCCCATTTCAACAATAGCTTACAACTATGACGCACTGGCTTGTGCTATACGTACCATTATATTACATTGCATTTAGCTGACACTTTTATCCAAAGCGACTTACAATAAGTGCATTCGACCAAGAAGATACAACCTTGAAGAAAACAGAATCATATAAGTACATCAGATTTCATAGAGCCAAAACATTTCAAGTGCTACTCAACTGGCTTTAGATAAGCCAGTCCTTTGTTAGTATATAAGTGCTTTGTTAGCAATTCTTTGTTAGTAATTCTATCGCTCGAAGTGGAGTCGAAAGAGATGAGTTTTCAGTCTGTGACCAACTGTGGAAAATAATTTCCTCTAACTATCTCTCCTTACCTGCCCCCTCTTTCTAAACTTCACTAAAGTTGGTTTATGAGACACAGAGATATTGCCCGTCAGATGTTGATGTTGCATCACGTAAAGCTAACTGGAATGCTAAAGTTAAGACTCAAAATATCAAGTTTAGACTCAGGAAAGAGTTTTGTAAGGTAGAAATGCACTGAACTTTGTGAACTAATTATTAGCTCACACACATTGGTCAATACTATGGGTTAGAATAATACCTTTACAAAGAAAAATGTGCATCTCTAAACGGGTTGCAGGGTTGTTGAATGGATAAGTGGGGCTATTTGATGCCATGCTGTTTATGAGCGAAACATTCACAAGGCCATATACTGTAGGTACACAAAACAGAAAAAAGCTATATTCAATTCAACTTCCAAATTAAAAATGCATGTCTTTATGGTTCATCCGAGCTTTGTCCCTACCTACCTTCATCACATACACCGTTTTCTGCTCATTGAAGATAAGAAAGCACTTCTCTGCTTAGTCAGTCAATAATTGCACCTGATTATATGACACACATTTTTATTCAATTTCTTTCACCTTGCCAAAGTTAAATAAGAGTGTGAACTTCAAAGGAAAATGTGAAGGTTGAGATTTAATAGAGATAGATTCCTTAAGAATTAATAGTTTTTCCAGTCCCCGAGGCTTGTCTAATTTTGAATACGAGTATGCCTGCGTTAAAATATAGATACTAGTGCAGTACCCGTACAAAACGTGCCTGGTGGGAACAAATCGTATAGCTTGGCATGTGATATTGCTTCTTTGAGCTTTTTCGAGGAAAGCTCATCCAACCAACTTTACACTAGACACTGCCATACTGGTAATACACCCACCTCGTGTGAAGTTAATCAAATAAATCGTTTTTGAGAAAATGTTTAATAAATATGCGTTTTTAAATCTCCAGTCTCAATCTCTCTCTCTCTCTCTCTCTGTTTTCAATGTACTGCAGCAAAAGAAAGCTAACTAGCTGTACCCACTTTGCTGTTAAGCGGTGTTACACTTATCAGGGTCCCCTCTCCATACCTTACACAGTGTGTAAATAAGCCACTATTAAAAAACATGTCATATATATCTTAAGAGTTCTTACTCTGCACTTTCTTAGGCCCTCAGCAGTACATCTACCGAGCATGAGGTCAATGTGATCGTTGGTTCATGAGAAGGATTGTCATACAGACAGACATAGACTTATACTACTTTAGTTAAAGATTTATTTCTGTACGTAAGCGACCAAGGTCATGTCTTGTAACTTATATGACAAGTTCGCATGGAGTGCATCTTTACACCAGACCAAAAGGTTAACCCGTTGAAAGCAACCATGATACATTTGTTCAACCCTTTGTTCAACACAAATCAGCATTTGGTAAAAGGTTGTCAGACAATTGAAAAAGTTAGACCTATACAATCATAAATCTTACAATTGACTGCACTTTTGACAACTTTGAAAGCAGAGAAGAGCATTTAGCGATGCTTTTTGTATGCGTGTTTTTGATTGGTTTCAGCCATTCAGTATTTTCAAGACGGTGTTGTGAAACCGGCAAGAAAATGCAACACAAAAGAAAGCTGTCCAAACGTAACAGTGTTCAGCTGTCCTAATCGTTTTCCTGCAGTCAGCACAATGCTTTACTGCACTGAAAAGTTATGAAAGTTATATAAAAGGTAACTGGCCTTGCTCGGTTTTCATTGAAGTCATAAATGGAAAGTGACTTGATCTATTACCTTCTTCTGGAGAGGTTGTACAGTATTTCCCAAAAAAATGCAAAGAAGGCCGACCATACAGTTCCTTTGACTGAAAGGAATATTGCTACTTTAGTTTTTAAAACTCCACACTGTTGGTTTGTACATACATAAGTGGGACCATGATTTTAGTGTTGATTTGGCTTTTATTAAACCATTGACAGTACTGAGTGTACCCAGACCGAAGCCAAACCAGGGTGAGAATTTTCATCATCTCAGCCAAGCTAGACATTTGGCGGTCATCACATATTTTACGTGCTGTATTATAGGACAGTCAAAATGTTCTCTTCCTCTTGTATCTGTGAAAGCCAGATTAACCACAGTCTTGGTCAGCTTCACACAGACATGGCATTCAGCAGAGGGACAGAAGTGAGGAGAAATCCTGTTCATTTAGACTGGAATAGAAAATGGTAAAATATATGTCTAGAAAAGGACTTCTTTGTGTTTCTCAATGTGAACATTGTACTGTAATATATAAGCCAGAGGGTATGAAGTGAGTCAAACATATTCCAACTTTTGATCCCAGATAATGAAAATACTGGAGTCAATAGTGTAAAGGTTTTCACAAGGCTACATCTCATTCAAATAATTTTGTTCATATCCAGTCGAGTCAAATGTAACAAAAAATACATTAAATAAGATATGAATGCTGATACATTTATATGTTTGACTTGTTGTTGTTCCGAGGCAGTGACCTCATAGAGGATCCTAGTTACTTAAGGGGAGTTCATTCTAAACCTATCAGTGCTGGACTGGTGTTTCCTTCCTCACTCTGACAGGGATTAAAGACAGTTATCATAATGCTTGGGATCATTATTGACTCTCCTAGCCTTATTCTTGTAGCGCCTGTTCTTAGTACATGTGGCATCTTTTTTTGTGTGTCACTGTGCTATCACCACAAGGAGTTGAGCCATTTATGATGGAGATTATTGCAGTGATAGATGTCGTAAACATATATTAAAGGTGCGCTGGCATTTTCAAACATTTACCGTCACACTACTAATCTTAAAGACAATTTTTACCATCTTAAGTCATGTGTCTAGTGCTGAAGTGAGACACACAATGGTTCTATTAGAAATATGTATCATATATAGGGAGGCTGTGGCTCAGTGGATAGTGTGCTGGACTTGGAATTAGGGGGTAGCATGTTCGAGTCCCACTGCAGTCAGCATGTCGTTGTGTCCCCAAGACACTTCACCCCAAATTGCTCCTGTGGGGATTGCCCACAGTACTGAATATATGTCAGTCGCTTTGGATAAAAGCGTCTAACAAGTTACATGTAATATATTTTCATAAAATGAATCTTTTAATTACAACATAATTACACTAGCTGGCAAAACTTTGACAGCAGCTTTCACCCACGACACCTCAAAGAAGTGTCCAATTATGTCTACATGTTTTGCAAATATATAAAAAGAAACGTAGTTGAAGAAGCTGGGTGGAAATTGTGTTGCTATTGGATAAATATTTCTATATTTGAGTGGTTATACATTAAAAACAATGTTGTATTTTAAATCCATAAGAGCTTATTTTCTTGGCTATCAATGTGATATGTGCTTTGATTTATATTTCTTCCTTCTCAGACACCTGTGCAAAGCAATACTGTGTTGGTGGACGCTATCAATGTTGTAGCTTCCACAGAAGGAGTGCTGGCTGACGTCCTATCTGACACTGAGCTTCTACCTGGCAGTGTATGCTGGTGCTGTCCTGGCTCCTGTTAGATACTGGCACTCCTGCATAATTATTCTCCATCTGTTTCCTTATCTCATTGTCATTTTCTAAATTGTCTGTTTTGCTGTTTTGAACCTGCAGGATATTTGCTTGAAGGGCTTTGGAACTCTCTTTGTCTTCCCTGGGGGTCTTAGGTACATTCTTTTTTCGTCCACTTTATATTTTTGTGTCTTTAATTCATGATAATTTATACCACTGCAGTTCCTGTTCAGGATGTGCTTGTGCCGCTGGTTCTTAGGTTTTGAAGTGAGTCTAGTCACACATCTACGATAGCAACGCTACAGTCTACACATAAGGAGTGCAAAATCTCCCATGAACATTTTATGGCATCAATAAAGTCAAAGCCCCATTAAATGTTATGCCCCAGGTTTTTACAGACCTCAGGTGTGTGACTTGAGGAGCTGTTGTTTCTTGGAGCAGGCACGCACACTCAATTTGGAGACCTTGGAGTATCATCAAGATGGAGATTTTCAACCGCATGCCCTCCAGGTGTGGTGATAAAACAGAAGCATAGCCAACCCTCAGCCGTGTTCCCAACGCGATCAGCAAAATATTGATTTTGTTAAGTGCCAACAATCAACACAAGCGACATTTTGCTGAATACAAATCAAACACAATGTAACTTTATGGACACACGCATGTCGGTAATGTAATGACAGGAGTGCTTTTTTGTGATAAAACGTACAGAGACGTCCAATACCAGCCTTTAGCAGATTTTGTTCTGTTGCTGCTTTTTTGAAGCTTTACATACTGTAGGCCCTGGCCAAAGTTAGCGAACAATGTTTTTACACTCTTTTGGGTCCTCAGCAACACAAATGCCAAGAGTGAAGTAGGCACCTGTCATTGTAGTGTCATGTAACCGAGTTGACTCCTCTTTGTACATTTTGGAACTTTTGTTGAGTACATGATTACCTTGTTTTACCAGCAAGACATGATGACATGATTTTACCTTGAATCAATTCTTCCATTCCATAAAAAAACTTCTTAAATACAACTTGCTAAATCGTCCATAGGCAACAAGCCATCCAAGATAAAAAGTATGTCTTAAATGCAGGTTTTGATGCTTAAGTATCTGAATCAATTTAAAGTGGTTATACACCCTCCAGCTAAGGTGCACTCTCTTAAAAGGGGATGTCGTTCCAACTACATGTTGATTACTCATTGTGTCTCTTTCTCTCATTCACCAATTCCCTCTATCAACTTCTCTGTGCGATTAGTTTTCTGTTTAACTTGTTTCTTTAATGAAATTGATCCAACCCCGCCGTAGGGTCTGCTAAGTAGATACCAACACTGTCAGTCAAAGAATGCAACCTAACACACACACATTCACACACACCCACAAATATACAGACACTGAGGCGTGCATGGTGGTCCTTCTGTGAGCCATTTTGCCGTGGGCTATGTAATGTGCCACCTGCGTGTGTGTATCTGTGTGTGTGTATCTGTGTGTCCGTATGAGTCCATGTGTGTGTGTGTGTTCTGCCCTTTGCAGATGTATGTCTTATGATTAATTCTTGTCATTCATCCCCATATTCCCAAAACTCATTCTCTATAGCTGTCTCTTTATCTCGCTCTTTGTCTCTCCCTCTCTCTGTTTCTCTCTCTTTTTAGCTCTCTTTTGCGCTCGTCAGTACCTCAGATTCTACCTGACATTTTTCCCATAATCCTCCAGTAACAGGAAGTTAAGCCCTGCAGGGGCCAGACTGACATTTAGGAACTGCTCTCTAAGCAGGATAGCTGAACTGCGGAGGCGCACGCACGCACACACACACACACACACGCACACACACACACACACACACACACACACACACACACACACACACACTGAATGCATACATAGAGACACACAGACAGACACACACTTGTAGCCATTGTATACCCACACAAACCACCTCACAAAAAACATACATGTAGAGCATAAGAGGAAAAAATTAAATATGTTTTAGGGAAAAGTAAGGAACCTTCAATAACTGGAATATTTCCTAATGTTTTTCATGTATCACAATGTCCGTCGAACCACCAAAGACTAGCTTTTGGCAACATTAAAATGCATTAGTTGACAATATACTATTACAAAGGACACATTTGAGATGCGGAAAAAACATATTGAGCCAATACAGTTCTCTAAAGTTACTAATAGGACAGATGGACAGGTAGTATTACTTAATAAAGAAAGATATTACTTGATTAATTTCATTAAGGAAAACAAGAAGCGAATTCGGGTAGATAATTTGTTGAGTATTTCTAACTACTGTTATATTATTTCTCTGAAGATTTTGAACCATATTTGCCATCTGATTGACTCAGATAAACTATTACATCTCTATTTTTTACGTGTGCTATAGGATAGATTATTACGTTAAAAATACTATGTTTTTCATTTGATGTATTTCACTGAAAAGGCAAGAATATCTTAACACATCTTCCTCAATGAGCTGCTTGTGGGCAAATCAATCGTGCTGTCAGTCCAAATGAACTTAAGGTTTATGAAATATATACTTGTCCTCACAAGGATAAATGGTAAACACTTCCTGTTAGAAGAAGAAGTTTATTTTCGATACTTTTGTATGTGCCATTATATACTGTATGTGCTCACAAATACTCTTAAGTGCTGTCACAGAAGGTAAACAAACAAGGAGAAATTAGATGAGGCATGGAGAAAATGTACAGCAAAATGTGCAGAAGAAAAGTACTAAGTAACGATTAAAGATCAGTTTGAAAAGTAAGATTGCAGAGGAAACGGAATAAGAAACAGCAGCTGACTCTTGGAATCGGCTAATTAATTCTGAAATGTCCTGCCAGAAAAGGACATTTTCTGCTGAGAACTATTTCTAAAATGTGATTTGGCTCAACTGTATCATTTCTGCAGCTTTTGTTTAAGAGTATGACAATATATTTTGGAACCAGCTTTACTGGGTCAAATGTTCCTGGGCATCTTGCCTCTTTTTTTCAGTTGTCACTTGAAATGTCTGTCCTTCCTCCCTCTACTTTTCAAGTGTCCCATTCATCCATCCTTCTAAAACCTCCTCAGTTTTACCCCTAAAGGCTTATTAGGTGTGTGTGTGTGTGTGTGTGTGTGTGTGTGTGTGTGTGTGTGTGTGTGTGTGTGTGTGTGTGTGTGTGTGTGTGTGTCATGCACTCACTCCTGTTTCCTCCCTCTCTATCTTCCTCCCACATCTTGCTCTCTCTCCCTGTACCCTCACCCCCACCCCGATAACAGCCTCTGGCCATGAAAAGTTTTACAGATGTGAGTTGGCAGACCTTGTGTGGTTGGGTTTCTGTGTTAGTGTGTGTGTATGCTGGCAGACCTTGAGACCTGTCAGTGCTCACTATGTCAAACGAGGACGTTGGCATCCTGCCGACCCCTCATCTCCCCCTTCTCTCTCACTCACTCACTCACTCACTCACTCACTCTCACTCTCACTCTCAACATTTTTTTAAATCCCAGCGCAGTTGCTTAACTGGGCACGGATCTCAATGTTGCAAACTAGTTGCTAACTACCCTGCAGATACAGTTTTACCACCTAAATTGGCCCTAAAAATCAATTTAGCTGCCTGGCACTTGACTGGATGCACCCCCATGTCTGCCATATCTGCCTTGAAGACACGCCAGTCTGACTTCAACAACTTTACTTGTTGCCCAGGCTCTGCATTTTGGTCAGGAGTAATTCCTGTTTCCTTTATATTTAGCCTGTCGAGTGAATGCGCACTTGTTCAATGTGGAGCCATAAACTAATGTCGTAGGTATATACAATGTCTTATAGTTCAATATAGTCTAAACTAAACCTAGACACGCACATTTTCACCACAACTGCTTCTGTCGCTCTTTAATATGTACAAATTAGTGCGTAAACACGACTGCCTTCAGGGAGAGGCTGCCCCAAAGCAGCAGCATTAAAATATTATTTATTATATCTCATTCTGAAATGAGGTATGGCTTTGACTGGGGTCTTTCTAAACGACAATAAGAAATATGTATGCCCAGGCAACATGTCGAGTACTGGTCATCTACTCTCGGTCTGCCTCTTGTTTTATTATCACATGGTGATGTGCAACAATGCCTCATCTTAGCTAAAATGCTTTTCTATCACTAACTCAATTTAAAAGAAGACTACATAACATGATAATATAGTGTTTTTACATTTTGCCCTTTTTTCTATTTGAACCAGCACATTATACAATAACTGAACCATGAACTGATCTGAAGGTGAAATACTCATAGCCTTAGCTGTCAATCACCCAAACCTGAGCTCCTGCAGAGTGTCGGTCACACACAGAGACGCCTCTCTCCAACTGCTGTGTACATATGCTGTTTTTGTCTTTCTCAAAGTTAAAATCTGCTATACCGGGCTTCTTAACATGAACATGCTGTATTTCACACTTTAGAGAAAGGAAAAGTTAATAAGATCAATGGTTTTAATTAAGTAAATGATTTACCAGGTGTTTCTTCGTAGCATGCCACACTTTGCTCTAAATGCCAAGTGAGAGCAGTTTCAGATGGCACACAAATGTGCAAGCACAGCTGTTCTACTGAAGTCTTTATTAGATTTAATAAGGGGCTTGAACCTCACTGCCATTAAGAAACAATATCTTTCAAATCTTTTTGTGTTTCGAAAACATACCGTTGATGTTGTTTGACTTTCAAACAAATGTTGCAGTGAATGTATACATACTGCCATTCTCTCATGGAATATGGACATTTAGCAATTACACATTGATTTTGTGGAGTACAGAAGATTATTGCATTTACTTGCTCTTATCACTCTGAGCTGACCACATATGTCAACCTCTTCAGATGTATTGTCCTTTATGTGAATTGACGTGTTGAGAACATAAATGGTATTCCTGCGCTGTAATTTGTGTAAAGTACATGCTGTTCATTTCTGGCCTCACACTGCATAGCATTTGAGAAAAATCAATGTTAATGGGAGCTATTGTAAACCACTAAATAGGTAGTCCTTATATCCATAGGTGCTGCTATAATGTACATTTATAACATATATGCCTGTTGCTTTGCACTGAAATATAATCATGAGGAAAAATGGTCATAACTGAAGCACATTGAAGAAATCTAAAGCATCTCCATAAGTGGAGCCAGACACTATATGAGATAACTTACAGTTTTTGCTGAAAAAACGGGTTTACTTAGCATATACCGTAATTTTCGGACTTTAAACCGCACCTGAATATAAGCCGCAGCAGCGGCATACCACTCTCGGTTCCACTTTTACTTTTGCGCGCTACCTGTCTCACTCTTTTCCGGCCTCCAGCTTTTCCTGCTGGAACCCGCCGCTTAAAGGTGGGGGTCCGCGGACCGGCCATAGAGCCCATAGAGTTAAAGGTGTTGGCCGTTAGCTGTAAAAATCCATAGATTAGCCGCACCGTTATATAAGCCGCAGCGTCGAAAAATAGGGAAAAAGGCGCGGTTTATAGTCCGAAAATTACGGTACATATTTAATCTTGCCCTCATATACATATTAAATACCTGACATACAACAGAAAGTAATTTATTCATGACAAACTCCCTCTCACACAGACTTTTAACATCATGTGACATCTGGACAGCAATGTGACCTTTCAATATGAAACAGACAGCTGCCACAGGGAAAATACAATTTTAGTAATCATAGTCCTTTTACATCTATTTCTCTCTCTACAGTTCTGTGCTCTCTTTCGATCTAATTTGTTCTCTCGTTTTTCTTCCCCGTCTTTCTCTTTTACGTCTCCCTGTCTTTCTCCGACCTTTTTCTCTTTGTGTGTGTCACTTTATCTCAGCCCGTCTCTGTTTCTCGCGATTTGGCTGCAAAGGGAGCAGATGGCACTGATCCATAACTTAGTTAAGTGACTGACTTTAATGAGGAAGGACATATACACCGAAAGGGAGAGACAGCTAAGATGGATATTAAGAGAGAACCAGAGGAAAACAAGTTCAAAACCTTTTTTGACAAGCAATGGTCACTAAGAAGTATCTGGCATTCAAAACTCTGCTCCTCAGTGTATTGTACAAAAACTAAGCAGCGAACTGAAGACTTGACAAGAAGTTGCTGTCCATATAAATATCTAGCACTGTCAAAAACATCTTCACAGGCATAATAAGCTGATATGATTTAGACAACAAATCTCATGTTAAAAAAACTCAGAGATCTGTCATGGTTATATGGTTAATGATATAGGTAATGTTTAGACATGTTCAGGAAGGCTGGGTTGTTTTATAAAGTGGTAAGTCCTCATAGGGTTGAGGTCAGGGTGGATTTCAATTAAACAGTTGAATTAAACACAGTACCATAACCGCAACAACAAAGTCATTTTAATCCTCATCTTTTCTGAACAAACCTGAAAAATATTGTTGTCACGTTGTAAAATAGATTTATTTCTACAACAGTTTTTTAAAGCACAGACTAAAGATGTCGTTCTGCCAATAGGAGCGTCAGATAATGTGTTGTTCAAGAGGAACTGGGAACATGTGAAAATGTATTACAACATGTGATAATGGATAACATTATGAGGATCTACTTGCTGTACTGAAAGTGGAAATGTGACAGTGGTAATGAGGATAAACCAGATATAACCCATTGCCCTTCTATTAAATGAGTGATTTAACTGACAAAACAAATCTAGCGGAGCATGGTAATCGCACAGTCCAGGTCGCCAGAAACCAAAGTGAGTTTACTCATTCGATCTCATTCACAGAGGACAAAGAGAAGCGGGGATGACAAAGCAATGCATGACAGAAGGTGGTAATCAGGGACCTGGATAATAAGATACAGGTGTATGCTTTACGAGGGTATGCTATGTTCCATGGAGATATAATGTGCTAGATTTTTTGAAAACCAGTAGAATGATCACAACTGGGATAGTATGCATGTACACATCAAAACTGTTAAAAATATAGCGTAAATGATTTCAGTTTTTGTTACAACATGATGCAGAAGCAGCACAATTCATGTATATATAAACAGCATTAAGCCACTTTAGACTAAGAAGAGCTGAATAGATATTTCCATCAGTATATTGATAAGGTGCTGTTTGATTTACCAGAAAAGCCAGTCATAGTTTGCTAACGAAAATCTTACTTTATATTGAAATTGAGAGTTTCCGGCTTTCCTCTGCCATTCGAGATGAGGGAACATTTATTTTATTCATGCCAGATCCATCCAGTGTAGACCTCTGCAAGGCTCTGGAAATTCCCAGTTGTAGCAGCTCTGCAGGTTTGACATGTTTCTGTCTGGCTCCCCTTGCTTCGTACTTGGAGTAAGTTTAGTCTTTCCTATTGTGCTGTAGGGGTTTAAAGAGCATAGTCTCACTGGGAATGAACAGGCAGGGGCTAAAACGCTTTTTAGGGGGTTGTATTTTGGACAATAGCCTCATTGTGTATTCTTTGGAAATGGTGTAGTAGATATACAATAACTGTTATGGACCCAAGCTGTTTCATTGGGATTTGGTCAAACTCCAATCTCCATTGTATGATCACAGACAGGTCAATACTTTCATCAAGAGATTAGACATTGACAGGGCCTCGGGGGGGGTCCTGCCTTCAGGGGAGCGTCCACAGAGCCATTAGAGAGCTCTGATTTTTCATTTTCTCTTTCACGCATAAAATGTGACATATTGCACAGTTTCTTCTGCCAGATAATAATGATGGCATCAGATTGCCGTAGAGGAACGAGTTACATATAGCTATTTCTTTCTGTGAAAAACACTATTTTCAATAAAGACACGGATAATGAAGATCAAGGTCAACATTATTATGCCTATGGAATAGAAGATTGCACAACACCGTAGTTGTTTATTCTTTATTGTTTCATATACGCTGGCTAGCAATCATTTACAGCAAAACAAGTATCAGCTTTGCATTGTGTGCACTGAAACATCTGTGGTCAGGATTTGAGGGTTTCTGTGCTCTGACCTTTTCCGGTTTTAGATAACATGCTGCGAGATACTATACGATCAATTGATAAAGTAAGATGATGCATAATTAAAGGACTATACAGTACAAGTGTCTGTTACCTTTGAAAGTAACTACATGATGCTTTAAACCCCAGTTTAGAGAAACAAGAGAAAACATGAAAGGGTTCTAAATGTTGAAAAAACAATCGCGAGATACACTGCATGCACAAAGACAGACACAAACAAACACACACACATATATACACACACACACACACACACACACACACACACACACACACACACACACACACACACACACACACACACACACACACACACACACACACACGCTGTAATGCTATAGAGACATGTATTAAATACAAACTCCATGGGTCCTCAGTGCGGTGATTGGAGTAAATTAGAAGCATACAATAGAGAAATCCCTTACCAGACTAAAAACATAATCCCCTTATCTCCTCTCTTCATTTCCTTTCCCTACTTTCTTTTTACTATCCATCTCCTCTTTTCAATCTGTTGTCCTCTTTGTCTGTCTCTTCTTTGCTTTATTTGTCTTTCTCATTATCCTCTCAATTGTTTTATTTTCCTGTTTCCCTTTCACCTAACCCACACCTCTCAGCAGCCCTTTTTCACTCCTTCTTTACAATTGCTGCAAAAGAAATCCTGTGTATATATAAAAAATTTTTTTTTAAAATGCTGTCAATTGAGAGCCAAGAACATTTATGTTATCTTACCATTAAACACAAAGAATATGTTTAAATGCTGGAAGGGTTTATCTTATTAAGCCTCACCATCAGCTTTCTTAAACAGTAATACATTGTGGAATTGACTGGTTGATGACTAACTGTTAGATTGAACATGAGACAAGGATCAAAATGATCACCGAAAGACAGAGGACATTTCAAACGAAGAGATTTAAATGCCTAAACATTTTGAGAACTGCTTATGTTACATAAACACTCAATTCACTTTTCAAGGGAATAGTTTATTTTAGACAATTCAATCTAGGAAAACATTGAACGGTTTTTACTTTGTACGCGGTTCATCATCCCATCACATCATGTCAGGCTTGTTCATGCGCAGGGAAACAATTCAAACTCAATCTACGGAGGCATAAATTAAGCTGTTGTCGTCAGTTTGTTTCCATTTTAAAAGCACTCACAATAACTTCAAGTCTGTAAGCAGTAGGAAAAATATATCTGTCCTCAGCTTGTTCCTGCGTCACTGACATCATTTATGCTTCTCTATTGTCAACGGCAACATAAAAGCACAGATCATGAGCATTTTAAAGTTCATAACAGCGGTCGGCGGATGCAGTCAGGCTTTAAAGTGGATGCTGTAGGGGTGTGTGATGCATACAGAATATTGCTGAACATCCTCCCAGCTGGCAACAGCTAATGCGGCTGCTGGTTTTACTGTGGGAGGAGGTATTGTAAGGTTAGCTGGGGGTTGGCAAACTCAGCGCCTGATGGGCTCTTTGGCACAGATTAGTCGGATGGGCCTATGAATAAAGGTCCTCCGCTGGACTGACTGCATGTCATAGAGAGGGGTTGAGGTCATTGCCTATAATAACAAATAGTTTAGCTTACATCCCGCCCTCCAACAACTGCCAGTGGGCGCTGGCTGAGTCCAATGTCAGAGCTCCAGTAGCTTTTCTCAGACTCCATGTGTCGCCCCGAGTTGACGTTGCCAACCCTTCAGCCTACTTCACTAAAAGGAGAGTGGCTGCAGCAGTGTGATACTGCATGTACAACAGTGATTTGTACATGTTGAGACACAAGAGCCTCCCGAAGAAACAGGCCTGTGTGCTGGTTTAATCCACTTTTCCGTCCAACTGCAAGCCACTTTAACTTATTCTTACCTTTTTTAGAGTTTATCCCTTTACTTTCAAATGTTAATCAGGTTTACACAAAAACTTTAAGATAAGTATACACACGCTCCAATGAAATTGCTCTCAGCTGGGAGAAGCGTACTCAAAGGATGTCAACACTGGGACAGATAAAATCCTGAAATTTCATTTTAAATCACTTTCCTTTCTCATGAATCATAATATGCTTCATTTCAAACACTAATATTTGTCTACTCGCCTTGTGTGCCTAACAGGGAGAGGGAAGATAAGAAGCAAATGAAACTTGTTGGATGACCTGGATGTCCTTGATGAGTGCAAGAGGAAGGTACAGTAACAAATCTCTGTTTGCCTTTAGTGTTTAATTTGGTTTAGCACTTTTTATCAGGCACAGGTTTACAATAACATCAGATTGCCTTTTTTTTTGTTAAACTTGAACAGAACAAAAACATCCTTTGTCGTTCACATGGGCAAGTTTCCCGAGAAGTTAAATTGGTCTGTTGTGTATGTGGTGATATCTGTGATGGTTTTAGAGTAGAGTAAAAATAATGCAAAATGTACTTTTTTATGTCTTTTATACATAAATATGTGTGTCAGGAAACTCACAAATTGTCAGAAAACAAAACCCTGTCTCTTTTCCTCCGTACCCACATCTCTAAAAACGGGGGTACAACGGAGCTGATCCAGATTTGCGTCCGATATGACGTAATATTGGAAATGTGGACCCTATCAGAAACGTTGCTATCAAACAATGCCCGACTGTTTTGGACATAATATGGTCTTTGTTTACATTAGCAAGCATCGCTAACACTAAGAGCTAACCTGTACTGGAGAGAGTATGTGTAAAAAAGCAGGAAATAAAAAGGAACTCACCTTGTGGTAAACCCGCAAGAGAAAAAGCATTTGATCTCCATACTCCTGGAAGGTGCCAAAAACAAAGTCTAAGCGCAGAGGGGACCGTGCTTTCTCTGCTGCCGCCCCTAAACTGACCTGCCCTTGCTAATCAGACAGGCTCCCACACTGTCTGTTTTTAAATCCTGTCTTAAAACCCACCTTTTCTCCTTAGCATTCGGGAACCAAGTAGATTGTTGCTTTTATTTGCTTTCAGTGTACTATATGGCTGTTTTTATGTTTTTATTTTTATTTTGTAATTGTTACGTTTATTCTGGTTTGTTTTGTGTTTCGTATCTTTTATGTGATTTTATACTTATTTTTATGTTTTGTGAGCTGTGTGATTTTATATTTTATGCTTCTCTCTGTACAGCACTTTGGTCTGGAGGTTTTGAAGTTCTTTATAAATAAAGTTGGATTGGATAGGATACTGTTTCAGAAATAATCCTTGATGTGGTTTGGAACATGATATGGCATTTAATCACGGCAGCATGTATCTGTATCTGCCAGTATACTTCTTTTTTTTTCAAGCTAAGGACCCAGATCAGCCATTCTCTAACAGGGCTGGAATAGAGGGATACAAGGGATGTCTAAAATGCATGATCTGTTTGGTACTTTGAGCAAAACACATCATAGACATGTTTTTTTATATATCTGAAACCCATAATATATGCCTACAAATAGTATAATAGGAGACCTTTAAGGTACTGTTTTCAGCGGTTTAAAATCCACATTCCTTCACTGTGTGCATACTTGCCAGGGAAGTAACTTTGCTGTGAGCAGTGAAGATATACAATACATCATCTATGGTAGTGTTTATCAGTATACTTGAAAGCCAGTGCCTCAATAATGTCACTGAGAAAATGGAACAAGCAGCACACAGGTAAGTGTGGTTACTCATGTTTCAGTGTTAACAGCCTGCAAAGCCTCCAATCCGCACTGAACATGTCTCATTTATGGGCAAAGAAAAGGCGTTAACAGGAGTATTGACCGAATTGAATGAAGTCTCCTCAACAACTCTGATAATGGAAAAGGGTTTTGATAGAGAGGCTCTACACAAATAAATGATGGATCCATGTTTTTTCCAATGGTTTGCTTGAGGTCATGCTATTAAAAGTGATGGGTTTACCAGAGAAATGATATTTATAATGTATTAGTGAGGCACTGGACTTTTTGTAATGCTGTATTAAACACCATCAATCAATGCGATAATAAAGACTGTTAGACATTCAGACCATTTGTACTAAATAAATAAATATAACAAAATCATTTCTATTGCAATTGATGTAAAGAGTAATGTGTTAATTAGCTAAATGGCACTCTTTTCATCTCGGCAGCACAGTTAATAAAATCAGCTCTAGAATGAAGGAATGGATGAATGGATGGATAGATAGATACGGCCGTTAGAGGGAAGAGAGAGCAAGCGTCTGAAGGATGAATTGATATAAGGATGGATGGGGTGAGGAGATGAGGGGAAGAGTAGGGATGCATGAATAGGGGAAGGAAATATGCAGAGGCATTAGGATGAGACCATATGGAAAAAAGTCAGAGAACTGAGAGGAATATTTCTTATTCCCTGTGGCTGATCTCGCCGTCTCATGTCTTTGTTGAAAATCTCACAAAAAACGATGACCTCTGCAGTGATCAGGAATAACCTTATATAAAACTGCATTCATTTCACATCAAAGTAATGATGTATGAATTCCTTCTTTTAATGACTCATTATGTTCTATCAATGCATGCACTGTAAGTAGCCTTTCCGTGCAGGGGTTTCTTTCAAGCATCCAAGCAAATAGAAATAAACGAATTACATGTTTTGTCTCTGGATTTAATTGGATTTAAGCGTCAGAATACAGGATTAGTTGGAAAACATAAATCTATAGGCAGGAGAATATAAAGCAATAAATACTGATTTACTGAACTACCTGTGTCATCCTTTTATTTCCAAACTCAAACAACACAAACAAGTTTCATAATTACAATTTTATTGGCTTATGTTTTGCTGTCATCTTCAATGCAAAGTTGCATTTTCAGGTAAAATAAAACATGAAAGACGATTGGGTTGTTTTATGGTCTGGAATTGACTGAAGTTGAAAGACAACATAAACCCCATGAAAACTTTAAAAAATGGAAGCAGGATGGTTTAATGTAATTGTTGCATTTTACTGCATTGCAATGTGCCAGCCAGTATTTGAGGTTTGTATCAAGTATTTTTTCACTTTGTTCACCAAGACAAATTGAAATAAGTACAAGTTAGTTTTTCCTTCTTGACGTCTTCCCTTCATAAAAGGCATAGAAAGGGAACACACACATTGCCTGGACACACACAGGTCCCTTGGCTTTACATAATAGCTGATGTGCTGTGTCACGTTCAGCAGACACTGTGAGAGTGTGTGTGTGTGATGTGTGTTTGTATGTGCGTGCGTGCGTGCGTGCGTGCGTGCGTGCGTGCGTGCGTGCGTGCGTGCGTGCGTGCGTGCGTGCGTGTGTTTGAATGCCAGAATAAGTAGAGGACATGCAGCCTGGAGCAATGAATTACAATAGCTTAGGACCCCAAGGTACACATACACTTACACACCTCAGAAACCACACACACATGGACAGTGAGTCCAACCCTCACACTAACACACAGCTTGTATACAGCTCAAAACTATGTTTTATTCAGAACAATGCAGCAGCCTAAAGAAAATGCAAATGAAGAACCTTAAGATTTCTTACACCCTGCATACTGGGAGATTGATTGATTTGCTATACGAGTGTGTAAGAGTCTTTGCATTGCATTATTCAAAAAAAAGCCACAAAGGCAGAAAAAGCAGAAATACTCAGTGGGCCTCCTGGACAAATATGAATCCATGACATTGCTTGTGAGGGCTTTGGTGGTGTTGGCTTTGTTGGAGCAGGCAGGGTTAAGTGATCTGCTTAAGGACAGTGGGGGGAACTGGCTGACTAGAGGCAAAGATTACATTTTGGGTGCTGTCCTCCCTCGTAAATGTGAATACAGCACAAGGAATATTGCTAGTTGGCCCATTTGATCATTAACATGCAAACTCATGAAATGCTTTGTTTTATATGTCTTCAATTAGAAAAGATACAAGAAGGGATACTCTGAAGAAACAAAGGCAGACTGCAATGTGGAGGGTAAATTGTTCTCAGTTCTAGTAGACTATGTTAACGTTCACTCTTATTTAGTACCTCCATATCATATAGTTTATATTTAAACTGATCTTGCTTTTAAAATGGTCTAATTTGCTTGCAACTCGTGGACCCTTCTGCCTCTATCACTACATCTTCATTTTTATACTTTTATTCTTTTTTCTCATATGGTTGTTTTTTTATTTTGCCAATTAGGATTTGTCTTTATTAAAAGAAACACATTTAATCAGAGACAGCGAAATGAACATTGTTACCATCTGATATGCAATGTGTTTTTCTGAGAGGAGCCTCAGATGATACAAATACCAATATGTGTGCACAGCAAAGGGAAACACATCAGTAACATATTTAGAATTTCCATTTGAACCCTGTTTCACACACACTTTAACTCACACACAGAGTATACAAACTACCTAACAGAAGAGACCTTGTTTCTCCTTATCAGGTTATAATCTTGGTGCTTTATTCCAATTTGCTTTGCCCATAAGCTTGCCTCCAGCTGTGCGCCTCTTAATTTGAATGAGACACGCTAATAATGCCAGGAGGCCATCTAAGGCAAAGCTTCCTGCCAGTGAATGACACATATTATTATATATATATATATAACACATTGTGTTTCTCCAGCTGCCACTTGCAGATCTGTGAACACATGCTCGTGTGTATATGAACTCTATGAACTCAGCATGTAAATTAAAGCCACAGGAATACACATGTGTTGCAGTGAACAGGTGTCATTCAATATAGGGCTTCTGTAAAGGATTACATATATACATAAATATACATTTGGAATGTACTGTACTATAATATTTTCTAGTTTTTCGGTCCGCTCTCAGTCCTGCTCTGCTCACCCTCCATAACATCTGCCACTGATCTTCACTAACATATTTAAGGGCCTTGAGGTTTCTGGTTGTGGCCACTGCTCCACATCTCTTCCCCCACCTCAGGGTTTGTCTCCAGCAAATGCAATTCAGCCACATTGTATAGTCATCTGTCTGTCTGAGCAGAAACACTGTCATCTTAACAAATGCTGCTGTCTGCACCAGCTCCGTGCAGGCGGAAGCTCCATCAGCTTCCTTCCGTCATGTATCACTCATACAACCTGAAGCTTTGTTCTGTTCTTGAAACCTAGTTTTATTTTTTCTTGTACTCCGGCTTCGGCCTTGATTAATCAATCCACTGTACACTCTTATACAGTAATTATATGCTGTAGAACAAACAAAAAAATCACTTTTCCTTGGAGGGTGAAACATGGGAAAGATGGAGGAACTATACGAAAAACATGAGTAAAACTTGAAGCGAACTTCATGGATCTTGATTAATTTTTGTGACCCGAATACATTCAAACGTGCCGCCTGTCCAGCTCTACACCCCCCCTCAGGACTCAGCCCTGCTCAGGCACGTTCTGCTAAACCAAAGCCTGAACACCAGAGCTTCCGGCAGTATGAAAGTGGCTGTCTCTGGTGTGCCAACCCCTGCCCTCCTTCAAACTGGCAGATATAGGATTGCTTTGTTAAGTCAGTGGTGCCTGTTTAGAGGTTTTCTCTGAAGACTTAGCAGGAGGGTACTTGCTTCAAACAGCCAGCTGCTGCCAGAGTGATGATGCTGCCAGATTATTAATAATCTGCACCCGTCCTCTTTATGATATCTTGGAGAGCTTCCAATTCAATTGAATCAGTTGGAGTCCAAAGTGACAGTCTCTCTTGTTTTTAACATGTCCTGCACAGAACGACCCTCTTCCCCTTTTATTCATCTTTAGTCCCACTGGTATACTGCAACTAGCAGGAGTTGTTATGCTACTTTGCAGCTCCAAGTGGACATCCTTCCTGAATGGTTTACCCCCACCTGAACAGGCCTATTTACCCTCCTGCTCACCTTAGATAGCCATGAGGCTCCTGCATTCAATCATTTATCCCTGTGACATATTTGTCCACAACAACCAACGCAGAGAACATTGTGAACAGGTATTTCTGGTACCCTCTGTTCTATCTTGAAGTGACAGTACACCACAAAATAAAAAATATATATTTGTTCTCCCACCTGTAGTGCTATCCATCCATTCAGATTGTTTTGACGCAAGGTTTTTGAGTGTTGAGGTGTCAACCGTAGAGATGTCTGTCAACTCTCCAACAAAACAAATTTAAAAAACCTCAACAGCGTGTATGCATCAAATCATGGACGAGAGGCTTGTGATAGCACAAGACGTAAACATTTATGCCGTCTTCCTAGGCTGAGCTAGCTCCGAAAGCCCATGAGAACTAATTGTACATGAGTACACACTTCCTTCTCTGTAGTGATACTTTAAAAGAAAATAGTTCCTGAATGAAATTGCTCAAGGTCTGTGGATTATCTTGAGTGCCAGGTCATGACTTCAGAAAGAAAGAATGCTGTTGAGTTTTTCAAATGTTTATTTTGGCATTTTGAGCACCACAAGCAAAGGGCCGTTTGGTTCCATTATATTGAGAGAAAGCTGACATCTACACAGCTGGTATCTCTGCATTTCACACCAAAACAATCTCAGTAGATAAATAGCACTACATGTAAGAACCAGTTTGTATGTCTTACAACATAACACAGCAATCTTAGCTTGCTTGTCCCTCTGTACAACTCAATAAGAAAGGTCTAGTTTCAGACTGCTTCACAAAACCAAAGTCACTCATGCAACACTTCATTCCAAGCGTACCAAAGCTTCCAAAACAACTTTTTAAAAGGTCTCCTAGTAAGCCATTGACCCTTTATTGGTCAAATGCATTCTTTTATTTGTATTCTTGAAAGGAAACATGAAGGCCATGCCACAGTTGTCTGTGTATTTTGAGCCCTACGTGCAGTCCACATAAATGACTTATCTGCTCTATATTCAGTGTGTTCCCAAAATGAATAATTTCAATATGATTTATAAAATATATCTTCAGTGCTTTTTATTCACTATTTTACCACTTTGGGTTCGATATCTGAATACTTTTTCTGCAACTCTGAAGACAACAACAAGAATGAGGTTAAACATTTTTTTTTTAACAATGTGGTACCAGATGTTACTTCAGTTTTCTTTAGCCTGAGCAGACAGGAGACCTAAAATGTGGTTTTTTTTGGTCTGGGATTTCCCACCTTAGAAAAGGGTGATAGAGACTGCTGACAGAGTGACTGAAACAATTGAGCTCCCTAGCCAAACCTTTGTCTGTAATTAACACTGGGCATGACATAACAGCTCTTGCTGCTGGAGTTGTTACATTTGAAGCCAGCACTAACACTTCCTGGTCTTAAAAACACTAGCAGTGATGTTGCTGTTTGTCAGATGCTTTTAACACCTTCTTCCTTGTAGCGGGTGCACATCACACATCCTCTAGTAGGGGCCATACACAACATCCCTGATCCTGACCTTAAGTCCATCCAAAAAGTTAAATAAAAGTGCAAC
The DNA here is from genome assembly GCF_000735185.1 of Notothenia coriiceps. Classification (NCBI taxonomy): domain Eukaryota; kingdom Metazoa; phylum Chordata; class Actinopteri; order Perciformes; family Nototheniidae; genus Notothenia; species Notothenia coriiceps. The sequence goes on along the minus strand of NW_011333247.1, from coordinate 82,741 downwards.
TGGAGGCAACATCTGTGAAATAGGTGGTCCTGTACAGTTTGTTTAATGGTTAACAGCAGACTCAGGCTGTGGGGGGGAGGCTAAAAGACAGGGAGTGCATTTTTGGCTGAGGCATAATTGCTGATTCGTTTACTTAATCCTATCCACCTTAATGCAAGCAGTTTATTGAGTGATACCTGGCCTAATCAGTTGTCTGTTATCGCGCCTCTGCCTGTCTCTGCCTCAGAAGATAAAAGGTAAAACATGAACTGCAGCAGGAACACCTGACCTTTTAGTATGAGAATCCCCTCCTCCATCTATCTCTTTCTCTTCAATCTTCTGCTCCATCCCTCACCCCATCTTACCTCACTCCATCCCAACATCCATGTTGCTGCTTGAAAATACCCCACTTACATCCAAACTTAGCTGATTGTGTCCTTATATCCATAATTCTCTACTTCTCCTTTTTTATGAGGTTGATAAATTATGAAAACTAAACTAATTACACTGATTATTTGTGAATCTACTAATCATAAACATGATGTATATTTATATTCTGGGAATACTGACATTTTTATTTTTATTAAAAGTTATCCAAAGTTGCATTTAGGTCATCATTCTTTCCTCAAAAGACAACCCCTACATTAACTAAAGCAGTGTTTCCCTACTAGCTTTGAGATCATTCCTAACTGCAAAGGTTTTATGTATTTTTGATGTGGTACTTTCTCAGATATGGGTCTGATTTATTGCTCTAAGCTTAAGGACCAAAACAAAGAACTCAATGTAAAGATGTTATTCTCTCTCCTGTTTTTATGTTGTTGGCAATCTCAAACCAAGATCATTTGCTCTATATTATGTATTTTTTAGAGCCTTGTAAAGCTTCTGGCTGTTTCTGCGGTTTCTACTGTATGGTGTAATATCTCTAGTTTCCACTGAGCAATAATAACTGAAAAGAAAACTATTTTCATTTGCACAGGACTGAAAGTGCTCTCACTGAGTGTCACATTATCATTCTTCTAACCAGGTTTATATACGTTGCAGGAGCAAAAGAAAGTGCTACTATTGAAGCCAGGGTTCCTACTGTATTTTTGTTCTTACATTCTTTTGATTCGATTATTCTAACATTAAAGTCGGACCTTTTAAAGATCACCTATTATGCAAAATCCACTTGTTCACGTCTTTTATACATAAGCATGTGTCCCCTCTGCGTAAAGAGATTCTGAAAGTTTCAGGAAAAAAGATTCTCTCACTTTTTGTCCTGATCCATTTATATCAAAACCTGTCTGAAAAGGAGCTGATCAGATTTTGGCCACTTTATGATGTCATAACGATTTTTTGGCTTGTGTAACCATTAGCCAATCACCAACCAAGGTAACAGAGAATCAGCACTTTTGAAACAGGGCTGAGGGGTTTATGGGATGCTACAATGCATGATCTGTTTGGTATTTAGAGGCAAACACTTCAGAGACATGTTTGTATATATCTGAGACCTATAATATATTGATGAAAAACAGTATAATAGGGGACCTTTAAAGATTTTGATCATATATTACAATTTAAAAATACTCCTTTCACACTGTCCTTCAACATGTATGCTCTTTTCCCATTAACAATGGATCTTGCCCCCGTCTATTATCTTAGTTTGATTAATACACAGGATCCACCGTAGATTCATGAACTTGAACTGTATGAGCAGGCAGGCTTTCGGGGTCTATCCCAAGGACCATTTTACATGACACATGGTTGTTGATGGACACTCAGTGGCTTCTTCTGTGATCAAACACGTGACCTTTCAGTAATTGGATAGTATCTCAAACCACTAGGTCATCCTCCCCATAATACTCCCTGTCACCCATGACCTCCATCCCAGTTGATATCGCCTTTGCACAATGCAATGAATTTTCCTAAGAGAAAAAAGTTTTTTTGATGTACCTGGTTTCTCCTCTACAATCCTTTTTATTGCTCTCTCCATCTTTAAATGGTGCTTTCTGTCTCATTTGCAAATCCCTGAACCTGCAGAGGAGGATGACGTTTGAAGTGTTTGAGTGTTGGCCTGCGTAACAACTTGCACAGTGTTGAATTGAAGAATATTTCAGGTGTTTGTTAACATTGTAGCAAGATGCCTTCAGGCTCTTCGACCTTGTTCCCAGGAGTGTCCTCGGCAAAGCTATGAAATCTATCAATCTTTGCTTTGCTTACCTCTTTGCATCTCTCTCTCTCTCTCTCTCTCTCTCTCTCTCTCTCTCTCTCTCTCAAAACTCATAAAAAACAAACACAATTCCCAAAGTTGTCCTGACATTAAATAAATGAAACGACAAATATAGCCAACAGCAAACAACATTGAATCTGGACTTGAAATTATTCTGATTAGGCCTAGCCTACATTGCAAATAAGCAGACATGCGCTGCTTTTTTCACACACGCACGTCACACGCTAGTGTGAGGTTCCTTTTTTATATACCAGCAACTAATTTCCACCATCAAAGAATAGAGTACCACAGGACA
>NW_011333247.1:49431-80213 GCF_000735185.1 Notothenia coriiceps | reverse complement strand
AAAAAAAGGGCATCACTTGGGAAAAGACATATTGCATCCATTCAGCGGAACCCTTTGTGATATCACAATCCACACCTGAGCTGTGGCTGGATCAAGTGCTTTCCTGTTTCATCAGCACCATGTTAGCTTTACCCTTTGCACCATGGCTGTCGCTAGGTAACTTGTCCAGTGCCTGCTGATCTTTAGAAACCTTATAATAACTTGGTCCATGTGGTTGAAGTCATTGCCATCTGAGTTGATGATCAAAAGTAAAGGGGCATAATAGACATTAACGTGGTTCTATAATAATAGCATATTCATGTTATTTTGAAAAGAACATAAAGCGTAGTACAAAGCAGGGACCAAAAGAGTTTTGGCCGTGACTCATTCCAAGGACACTAAAGCAAAAAAACCTACATCTGAGATTCTTTAATTAGGTAAAAGAGGGATGAAGGAAATAGAGGTTATGCCCTTCTTGTTGCATCTTCCTGAGGTTTCTTCTATTTTTTGGTGTATTGCTTACAGACATATGTGATTTGGTGATAAAACCAGTGGCGAGCCGTGACTTTTATACCTAGGGCCCTCTGAACCCCCACCCTTCCCTCGGAAAAAAAAGAAAAAAAAGCAAGAGTTATTACGCCCACAGCGTATTACTTCAGCGGGAATATCAAAACAATGGCCCGGGGTGCAAAACGCATCAATGACACACAAAACAACACCATTTTATCTAAACACCTATCATGACCAGGGCACCCACAGCTATAGTACCAATTACAAATGAATGAAGTCGGCACGGCGGCACACATGAAAATGGACTAGGCCTACCTTTGCTGGATGATCAAATCACTTAAACAACAAGTCCATCCTCCTGTCCTTTTGGGATGAAGCACTTTGATCTATCGATTTAGATTTTATGATTCGAAAATAATAAAAAGTAGGGCTGACATGTGGATATTATCCGGCGAACAAAACGTGCATTATTCTAACAGGTTCGTTTTCCACAGACCTTTATTTCCAGCTTTTTATTTTCCAAACCTATGGAGAAATCCCATTGCTTTTTTGTCAGGCGAACCCGAGCGCAGCTTACTTCCGGGGTTTTAGGACCGCGTCACTGCACCACCTGCATAGACTTCACAGCGGGCGGAACTTGTAATAAAAATCCGCGAAAAATTAAAGGCCCACCCTTTAGAGGGAAGATATGATTTGGTCAATTGTGCTGTTCATTTGGAAATCTCTTCTCGTTGCAGTTACTATAGCGGGCCCTCTGTGAATGTACCAGAGAGGGACCAACAACATTTACATGTTACTTGTTAGACGCTTTTATCCAAATACGACTTACATACTCAATACTGGTGGACAATCCCCACAGGAGCAATTTGGGGTGAAGTGTCCAGGGACACAACGGACATGCTGACTGCAGTGGGGTGTTGAACCTGTGGACCCCCTAATACCACACCAAAGGCTCGTATCACTGCGGCCATACCGCCTCCCTAACCAAGCTCTCCCGTCTTCACAATAACTCGCAGACACGGCATTGTAACCCTTCACATTCCAACAGAAACCTTAACAGGCAGATTCGTAAGGATTTATTTCTTTGGAAATGGTTATTTTAAATACAATTAAATCTAGTTATTTTGGTAAAACTAATGAAAAAAAAAAAAATATTTATTTTTTTATGTTTTCAAATATATATTTTTAGAATATTTTAGGCCCTCAGAGAGGGCCTAGAGGGCCCTGACGGCTCGCCACTGCGTAATACTTATATCAATATAATATTGGGATTTGTCTGAGTGAACATCGACAAGAACAATGTTGAATCAATTATAATGAGGAAGATTATGTTTTCGTCAAGATTTATTGAGATTATTAGACAAATCAATTGTGGATTATTGCAAACTAAGATACTTACTTTTTTTCTTTTTATTAAGACTTGGCATAATGGATGATCATGCACCCCACTACGTTATCCCTGTATCTATTTCTCCTTTGATTGTGTGACCTCGTTGTTCACTTCATTAAGTTGAAACCCATGAATTGGACACCCCTCATCCCAAACACACATACTCACACGGTCTGCATACTCACAAATGCACACACTGCACAAGCGCTTCTTATTTATCAGGTGTGGCTGGTGGCAGCTTCTCGTTGGCCTTGGATTTACAACCCAAAAAAGCCCTGCATGTGCATGCGTGTGTGTGATTGAGAGTGTGTTTGTGTCCTGCTCTGACAGTCTAGAGAGGAAAGAGGTAGTGAAAAGAGGGAGTGAGAAGTAGATGAATAACCGTTTTAGAAGATTCCTCCTTTGCAGCCAGTGTGCAAGACTGAAAGAGTGAAGAAATGAGAGAGAGAGAGAAAGACACAGGGTGGGTTTCAGAGCAGGCGGTACAATACTTAGATTCAGTCCATCTCACTCAAAGTGGCTGCACACCACAGTCCATCACTGCTTTATTAGAGATTACACACAAACAACCTATGAGCGCACACACACACACACACACACACACACACACACACACACACACACACACACACACACACACACACACACACACACACACACACACACACACACACACACATGCATGGGGCAATGGAGTGCAGTAGATTGCATCCAAATCACCACTATCTGAAAGTAATGGGAACTGGTGGCTGGGGCCACCTCGGCTTCCCCCTTTCAAAACCAGACCCCACATCAATATCTCGCTTAAATTTGCAACAGCACCACCAGGATTGCCACCAGACTAGTCTGAACTGTTTTAATCGTCTGGAATGCATATTTGTTGTGTCACTGCTGACAAAACGTTTCACTCTCATTGACTGGGACAGAAAGATAAATGTCACTTGAACACAACGCCAGAGTAAATACAGTATAGAACAGCATCTAAGCATTTAGAAAAATCCTGCTTTGTATTTACATTGCAGATCTGAAAAGTTGACTTTAATAAATTAATATAGTTTATGTTATAACATTCTGGAATCCTAACCAGAGTAGTCCTTCTGTTATTTATCATAAATGTCAAAAGAAAGAATATCTGTTGTCCTCAGAAGTTTCTTGTTTTGATACACAAGGTTCCTGCATCACATCATCTCACATCGGGCCATATATTTACCAGTGCAGCGTTCATGGAACTTGTTCAGCACATAAAGCACTATGGCAGCCTTCACCTCAGCATGAACATAATATAAAATACAAAAGGTTGTCTGTGAGACACCTCATCAAAAGTTAATTGTTGCACAAAGAGGGTTCCTGCTCCGACACTTGACAGGAATGCTGATCCTTCCCTCTTCCTCTTTTCAATCAGATGGCATCTGTATCCATCCTCCCAATAACCGGGGGTAACACTCCTGATGTTGTTTGCCATGTGTGAATCTAATCCGAGTCAAAACCTGGTGCGTGTGTGTTAGTGTTTGTGTGTGTGTTTCTTTTTGTCCTTGCAATAGCCACCGGCACCTTGTTGTAAAGTCAATGATGCTGCTGCTTGTTGTACATTTCCCCCTCTCACACAGACCGACACACACATTCCCGCACCCGTATCCAATCTGTCTCTCTCCATACACACCCCACAAGCAACATTGGTTTTACACAGGCAGCTGGTGATGAACAAATATTCTCTCTGTTGAAGAGTGTGTGTGTGTTTGTGTTTGTGCGTTCGCAAAATAGGAATCACTCGAATGTGTCGACGGCAGCCGCCTGTACCGCCCTCCAGCACTGTGGCTCCTGATTGGATATCTCGTTAGTCAATTACCTCATTAGTGGATATCCCGTTGAGGGACCATGCTCTTCTGACAAAAAATAAATAAATCCGTCCTTTCTGTTTTTCTCCAATGCTGCTCTCCACAAGAGTTCTTAGAAAATGGAAATTATATGTTCCGCAGTCACAGTTAAGCCGCCTGCTCATTTACAGACGTGACCGCTTCATGCCAGTCACAGAAGGGCTCAGGTCAAATAGCCCCAGTCCTCATCTGACAGGGTATTGTTGCTGCCCTGCTGAGAGGAGGCTGCTGCCCTGCTGTTATCCAGCACAGCCACTGGGCCTTCAGGGAATCCCCCTTCGTATCAAATAGTGCTTGATATTTGCGATGAATCGTGGATCCTGTCAGTTTGGACAGTGGCATTTGAGCATTCAGCAGCATGATAAATCTGTGTGGCAACGACTGTACGCCTTACTTGTTTGTAGGGTCGGTGGACACTTATGGAAAGAAGCGTGAGATAGAAATCACAACTGAACCTAAGACATACATGTTTTTTTGATCTCTCAAGCACTCTATAATGCAGTACCCTATGTAGTTTACTGCTCCTTCAATGCGAGTGATATTATGATTTCTAACATTCAGAAAGTTAAAAATGGTTTCTCACAAATCATTGTTGAATAGGCGTACAGTCTTAAGGATTAAAAATGATCCAACATAAGTGCTTTCAGTTGGCAAAATAGCATCTGAAACCTCCTCCCTTCATTCTTTCCATCGTTGGAATTGTTGGCAGCATGAATTAATTTCTGTAAATTTTTAAACCGACAATCCACAAATTATGACCACTTCCAAAACCAATTTGCAGCGTGTCTGAAGGTTAGAGAGTTGGCAGGACTTTGACTGTTTATACATGATTTTTTTCCTTATTCAATAAACTAGTTCTGTCATTTTTTTATAATGTACCACATTAGTGTGTGTGTGTGTGTGTGTGTGTGTGTGTGTGTGTGTGTGTGTGTGTGTGTGTGTGTGTGTGTGTGTGTGTGTGTGTGTGTGTGTCTGTGTCTCCTGCTGGATGGGTCAAACTGAGACATATAACAGCACATAAAAACAAAGCAACCCATACTCCCCCTCTTTGTATACATGCTAAAGTGGCCCCTGCATCTATATAAGATGCCGAGGGGCGTGGACAAGTGCCAGTATTTGATTACCAGGGGAATGAAAACAGCCTGCATATCCTGCTTATTGGCTTGGGGATACACACCCATTTAGACCCAGAAGCTCTTTGTTGATTTCCAGAAATGTAATAAACACAGAACTATAAGATGAAAAGAGAAAATTGAGTCATAGGGGAGGGTTTCTGCAGATAGACACCGTCACACTCATATATTGGGTCATAATGATTGAGATGATCCATTGTTTTTTATGAAAAAGCTGCATATTATCCCTTTTAGGTCATTCTCCAAAACAGAATCAACACCACATAGTTAATAAATCAAACAAAAAGGAATATTTGAAATAAACCTTACCTGTCAATGTCTGACATTGGTGCTAAAATGTCACTCAACTCTGCTGCCAGTGTCTCAGGTGTTTGTCTGAAATACAATTGTCATCGCGTGGAAACAGAAGGACAGAGCTGCTCTTTCATGTGGCTTCGGCTTCTAATGAATTTCATTCCAGCTTTGTCTACACTGTGCGCTATTGTTTCAGGGGACCACACAGCCATGTCAAACAGAATACAAAACATAATCTGTATAACAGTGTTGTTAAAAGAGTTGCCTTGTTCCATTGTGCCATCCACAATTAAAACAATAAGGACTGTATGTAGGGAAGAAAATTGAGATTGATTTAAGCCCTAGTCAGCTGTTGGCTTCAAGATACAAAGAGACAGGTGGTGCCAAGTAAAATCCTGAAAAACAAAGTGATTAATGTAATAATAACAATTGAACCTCAATGAACAGAAATGTATGTGTTATTGGGGAAATGACAATGATGTAATGCATGTGACCTTGTTTCAGCAAGCAGCACCACTCCATAGGGAAAAATAAGGACAAGTTGACGGATTCAGTTCTGTCTTTATTACGCTGATGCCTCTACCTGCTTGCAATACCTAAGCTGCTCTGGATACGGCTTAATATACTGTAGAACAGGTGAGGTATGTAATGTGAACCTTAGTTTCCTAGGTTTCTAGGACATGCTGGAATATATTACATTTGCCTTTCTGTGTGTCTACTTTTTGGGGCCGACTCCAAAGAACCATTCAGAAAAGTGGATTACTCATGCAAGTCTCTTCAGCTCAACCGTTTAATTCCTTCTCATTTCTTCATTTCTCTCTCCCCCCCACCACCCCTCTCTCACACATACCTTTCCATTTTAGGCAAAGACTCCCAACCCCCTCCTCTGTCCTTTCTATCCCCTCACTGCCTATCTACAATTTTCTAGCCTGAATGTTTTACATCTTGGACCTCCCATTTTCCCCCTTCACCCTCTTTTCAGTATCCTTTCCTTTTTTCTTTTCTCCCACTTCCCTCCCTTCATCTCCTTACCTTAAATCTCTTCCCCTCATTCTCCTTCCCTCTCTCTCTTTCTCTCTCTCTCTCTCTCTCTCTCTCTCTCTCTCTCCTCTCTTACTCATTTAGCGTCTCTCTCCTTGTTTCATCGCCTCCTATCCTCTCTTCCTTCTCTCGTGTCCCTCGTTTTCTCTTCCTATATTCTTCTTCCTCCTGCTCTACACTTCGCACCCTTCTATATCTCTTATCTCACACCCCTCCCTTAAATCCCCCTCTTCCCAACCACTCTCCCCTCTTGTTCTTTCTCTTCCTCTCAGGACACACACCTCACACTTGGCTTATTGATTTCTGAAAGCAACACGCAGACGTACAGCAGATGTAGGCCCCTCAAATGTGCATACAGAGGATTGGAGACACACATGCAGTAAGGTAGATGCATACAGACAGTATGTACAGCATGCACACGCCCAATACACGTGTGCAGTGAATATGTAGATGATGCCAGAATGATTAACACCGGGTTTGTGATGGGTAGAAAAGGGGAGGGGGGGAAGGAAAAGAGACTGGGCCTGTAGATGGCAGAAGAGTGCTTTAAGGGAACGTGTGGGAGCAGAACTAACACACACACACACTGTCTCACACACACACACACACACACACACACACACACACACACACACACACACACACACACACACACACACACACACACACACACACACATTTAGGAACACAGGCACACTTACCCACACATTTTCTCATTAACCCTCACACAGGCATATTTATATAGCTACACCTTTGAGGCTTTTACTCCATCTTACAAAAATTCCCCAAACTGATTTCCGACAAACAAACCCACACTATTTAGCAGGCACGCACGCACGCACGCACGCACGCACGCACGCACGCACGCACGCACGCACGCACACACACATTAATTCTGTAGATGTCACTGATGCACTGCTGCACTGACTGAGAATGAATAGCGAAGAAACCGAAGCACTGTTCATATTTCCATAATGGTTGGGGAAATAAGTTGACCAATAACACCAGTGGTTTCCATAATTAAGTTTGAATGTTTTGTTTGTGCCCAGGCTCCATTAAAAATCTTCCAGGCATATAATATAATATATCATTTGATTCAAAATTGAATTGAATATGGTTATTTTATACTTTTGGGGTTTGGTTTTTAGGGATTTAACGGTCTTGCAAAGTGCCTTTGTTTTGTGTCGACAGTGCATAGGTTTTATTTTTTCCAATTACTTATTTAATGAATTGCTAAGTCCTCTGTGTAGTTGGTTTGTTTGTGCATGTCTCAGCTTGGAATTAACGTTATTGGATCTTTAAACATTTGATTATAGTATAAAGAATCACCAATATAAGGAACATATTGAGTTTAGCCCATGACTGCACTGCTCAGCTGCACTTCATCATGGCTACCATTTCAATGGTTTGATATTTTTATGAAAATATTCCTTTTTTTTTATATTTGCTGTAACTGTTACATCCCATGTCATTTTTTGTTGTGTTTGGGTTTTTGTCCTTTATCTAAATAACATTTTCCCTTGATGGACAATAACGGTAAAAAACAAACAGAAAAAAGGGTTAAACATACATTGAAAAGTTTAATTCAACTCTTTTTAATAGTTTTTGTTCTAATATTTAGCCATTTCAAGTGTTGGTCTTGCATTACCAATTTCCGTGACTTTGCTCTCTCATGGCTCACTACTGTTGAATTTTCAGTCATACTATAGCAGTTATAATTCTAATTCTTTAAGCGACTCTCTCCTAATATCTTTTACGTTACCAAGAAACTATACCACAAGCTCTCTTAACTGGAACGGCCTTAAGATCAAGGACTGAACATCATCTCAAGTCTGAGCACAGCACATTCTAACCTTGAAGCAAAACCACATGTCATGCAGCTGAACGGATGGCCGGAGATACGTTCTGAAGGTAAATACAAAATTGATGTGTGTGGAGAAATAGATACCAGACAGTGACAGTTCACTCGCTAGTTAAATCAGAGTAGAGCAGTTAGGGGCAAACCTAAAATCCACCATTTACTCTGCAATAATTCATATTTTAAATGTTTTAATCAAGCTGATATCAAATTGTTGGTACTATAAAAGGAAATATTTTAGTTTTTTGGATGAATTCTTCTTTAATACAAGTGTAATAATATCAGGTAACCTTAATCCATAAAAATGTCAGTGGGCTGATGAAGCACACTTGAGGGTTAGGAGGTGAATTTATTTCCAAGGCTGTTTTTGGGAACATAATAGGTTCACAGCATCACTTAGGCGTTTGGTTTTATTGACTTGATAACTATATCTATATATTTTTTTTTAAGTGAGAAATCCATACGCTATTTAATTATTGTCTTCTGTATTTTTGAGCAAGTTAAGGAAATAATTGTGTGTTTTGTTTGAAAAGGAAACATATTCACTGTTACTTTCAAATCATGTCATAATATTTTTAGTCGGATGTAACGGCAGACTTAAATGTCCGATCTTATAACTATTGGCATGTTTTGGATAAGATTATATGTTGATTGAACAACCTACCATTGCTTCATAACTGGGAAAGGTCCAATCCCAGACATTTTCTGATTAAACTCAGCTGCTGTTGATGTAACGATGTAACATTTAGGGGACAATGAACGTATAGGAAAGGTTTTAATTATTAATAGAATTGTGATAGTGTTATTACAGGTATCAATAATATATTTCAATATATGTTATTATTTGGAATATCATAAACATTATTAAAAAGGTAATCATTTGTTGTCGATATTTTGCTGCTTTTGCACATTTTCCCCTGGACTGCAGCAGAGGCCGTCACAGGTAACATCTGGATGTTGACATTACAGTTGGATTGTATTGCTACTAAATGTATACAAATTATTGACAAGAAAATCTAGAAAAATAGATTTGCTAGAGTGTCTGTGTCAATCATATGATACCAAATTCCAAACTCTCCCTTGTATTGATTTTATTTCAGTCGACGAGTGGATCTATGAGTAATGACAGACAAGCCTTTATTTGTTGTGGCTATGGTACAGCTCAGTACATCATGTTGCACTGCTAAAGGGCAGTACTATTATGATATCGTTTGGTTTGAATTCCGAATAGATTTTTCAAAAACGTTGCATTTTTTTGTCTTCCTCTGTTTTGATCAAATTTGGGCATGTTGGTAAAGTTTTGGCAACCTCCCATTCCTCTGTGCCAGTGGAAGCCCCTGCATTTGGTCCTTTGCTCACTGGTTCAACAGCAAAGAGTACAAGTTGGGTAGCCTGATGTTCAAAATAAACCCACCCAAACAACCATCTAATGTTATCAAAGTCCATTTTATGTCGTTATTTCCGAGAAAAAGCACGTGAGTGGAAGCGGGAGCTTACGAGGAGCACTTGAAGGCAGCATCTCTCTACCGGCGGTGAGAAGGGAGAGACGCACTATAGCCGCGGGAGAAAAGACCGAAGTATAGAAAGCAGAGAGGATGATGCATGTCTCCTCTGGTTTCTGACAGCAAGAGGGATTGTCATTTTATCTTTTCCTCATTGGACTTTCACAGAGAACTAAAGAAAGACTGTCTGAACATAACGAGCAAGCTGCGGTTTGGCTTGTTTGGTAAGGAGATTGAAAGGAATGACTGATGGTGATGCTCATGTGAAAAGAAGTCAGATAAATGGCAGAGTGATGAAAGAGTGATTAATTTCTCTGCTTTCAGGAGCGGAGAAGAAGCAACATTTTCCTTGCGGTTATTTGTGAGAGGAGAAGAGGAGGAAATTAAAAAAGGAAGGTTTGATATATACGCAGGAGTGAAGAGACGGAGGAGAGCGGGGTTATCCGGACAGGAAAGAAAAACAGAAGAAATACCCCTGTCCGTTTTGGAGACACCAAGGGGAACAGCTACAGAGCAGAGGGGATTTTTTTTGTATAAGAGATACGCCAGAGGAGAGGGGAAACATACGCCACAGGAGGAGAGGCTCATAAAGAGGGGGTAAAGCCAAAAAGCAAGGTGTATTTCAGAATGAAGATGGGATGCAGCCCGGGGGAAGTGAAGATTTGAAGCCTTCCTTGCCTCTCTATCACTCTTTTCAGGGGAACGGGACAGAACAGAGAGATATTGACGACAGGCTGAAACCCAGCGGAGAGTGGATTTAAAGACAGAGACAACCTGTGTCCCATCTCCCCCTGCTTTCCTCTCTGTTGACTGAATTCATTTTTGTCGGATATGAGGGATTTATCTAGTCTATGTTAGAAGGAGGAGGCAAAGAAAACGCACTCCTCTCTCTCCCCTCTCTCTCTCTCCCTCTCCCCCTCTCTATCTCTCCCTCCGTTTTCTGGATGTGAAGCAGCATGCGGCCCGGTGAGAGCTTAGAGGGCTCGCGCTCGGCTCGCGGAAGATGTATTGATGTTAATAATATTACTAATAGCAGCACGGAACGCTTTCTCGCGCACCCCTCGTCGGCTATGAAGAGGGGTACGACGAAGAGGAGGATGAGAGGGACGAAGGAGAGTATGTCGGACGGAGGAATGACGGTGATGCGCTGTTTTCTGTGGAGTCTCCTTCTCTGCTCGCTCTCCTCGCGCGCGCAAGGTAAGGGGATGCGACACGCGCACATAAACATACACAGAGTCACGCACGCCACGCGCAGTCATACAAACGCCTTCACTCACGCGCGCACATTGGCTGTTTTGGGGTGAGACTGCCTGCTGGAGTTTTTTTCTCTACTGCAGTCTGAAGAAAGATGCTGCTTCTTCCGTGCGTGTGTGGGGTAACGGAGGAGAGTGTGCGTGTGTTAGAGGGTGTCTGCGTGCGCGTGAGGATGTCTAGGTGTCTGTGCATGTGTGTGAGTGAAAGGGGAAGTGTGCGTGCGCTGATGTATGGTGTGTTGCGGATGAAAGAGGAGAAATATAAATTGGCTTACAGGGAGGATGAAGGGAGAGAAGAAGAGAGGGATGGAACCGGCAACAGCCTCTTTCCCTCTTCCCTCATTTTCTGCTTGCTTCAGTTTGCTCTCTCTCCTGCTCTCTCGCTCTCACCCTCTCTCCCTGTCTCACCCACTCTCTCTCTCTCTCTCTCTCCATCCTTCTCTTCAATACAGCCATTGAGCTGGTAGCCAATAAATATTCTTGCGGTAGCTCTTGGGCTGTGGCAGCGAACGTGAGCTGCTTATACCAAAGTGTGTGCGGGAGTGTGTTTGCCTCAGTGTGTATGTGTATATGTGTGTGTTAGTGCATGTGTCTGAACGTGAGTAGTTTTTTAGTGATGAGGCCTGAGCCTTACACAGCATTTTATTCCCCAAATGTCTACCCCCTTGCCCATTTGTTCATCATACTGTTGAAAAATGTTGTATAATGGTGGTGTCTCCCCCTCTCTCTAGCACACACTTTCTTACTTTGCCCCCCCCCCCCCTTCTCCCCTTCTCCTCTCTGTCTCGCTTCTCCCCTCTTTCCTTTTTGAGTGAAATAAAATGTTAAAAATATTCACGGTATGCCACACTCTGCCACTTTTTTTGTCTGTCTGTATCACGGTATTCCTCTGCTTTCCAATTGTAGTTACTCTTTCTGATCCTATTCAAAAAAGCTTTATGGACACACATTGAGTGAGAACACACACAGCCTTAAGTATATACACACTCACACAAACACACCCTTTGCTGTGTCAGGTGATGTTTCATTGGTATAAACACTAACTGATAATTTGTCATCGTGACTTGAGAAGAGGAAGTGAAAGGAGGATGGAGTGGAGGAGAGGAGGCAAAAGATGGATTGGGAGTAAGAAATAGCGGAGATGAAGTTGAAAGAAAATGGGCGTATGAAGAAGTTAGGCAGGAGGAGAGGAATAAGGAAATGAGTTGATTGAAGGATAAATAAAGAAAGGCCTAGTTTAGAGACTCAAGCAGTAATAGCTTTTTAACTCAACACCCACCAATTTCTATAAGCTTCTGACAACACCAAGCCAGGTTGATTTGTCTGTTAAGATTTGGTGAGCTCAAAGTGTGTTATTTTTTGTAAATTGTGCAAGAAGTATAAGGAAACAAAACTTTGTGGAGACTATTGAAATCCATTTGTCTTTGCCATTGTAAATGATCCTCCAGTGCAGGGGGTCATGTGTAGGCTGACGGAAACAAAATGGATTTCTAAGGCGATAAAACATATCGACACCGGAAACGTCTAGACTCCTAGCGGTGCACCTTTACATTGTCTCTCTTTGAAAGAAAAAAGTCTTTTTGTATCATATTTGGAAAGGCGGTTCACTCTGATGGACAGATGAGAGGTTGTGATCCGAGGTTGTCAATTGAACAAAGACACGAAAGGTGGGATTTCCTCTGGCACAAAAGATCTAGTTGTAAACCCTTGGGGGCACAGATCTTGATACTGATCTCCTTGTGGCTGTCTAGCCTGTGAGAGAGACCTCATAGAATCAGATCATTTGAAACTCCTCTTGGTATAATATGGTCAAGGCTGGCTGAAGAAATGTTTTAGTATAATGCAAATTCACATTAGGATTAATAAAATGTCAAAGGTTGTTGGCGTTTGAAAAGCAAGCAAGCAGAACAAATGCTTTTTTTCCTCTAAAGTGTCAGGGCTGAACAGAAAGGTAAATAAATGTGTAATTAAATGTCCCCTTGATCCATGCTGGCATTTTGGAGAGTAAGGCTTTAAAAAGAGGCTGGAAAATTAAAACCAGCCACCAGCCAAATGCTGTTTTTGCCGTAGCTGGTGAATTAGTCTACTAGTCTACTTGGCAGGTAACCAATCATTGTATGGACCTGCAATTTTATTCTAAAAAACAATCCAAGGGGTAAAGTAATGAAATAGGTGGTAATGGATTCGCATTCTGCTGTAGCCAGTGGACAAAAACGTACATTTTTAAACTTGCTTAACACAATTTACACTGGGATACAGCGCCATTTCTAAACATATTTGATCTTAATAGGTTTTAAGTGAGTGTGTCCTCCACAAAGTCTATGTGCAACAAAAGGGGACACTATTTTAGATTGCTGATTAAGGGTTTCATCTTGCTTTGGACCCTATCTGTGCCTCTTATAAGTTCTTGTATTTTTGTACTTGACTTGTAACTTGAAAAAATACAAAGTTCACGTCAAAAAATGAACCTTAAATGAAGTTTGCCCACTAAGTCAGATGCTGAAAAATTGCTGTACTTGTCCTCTGCTCTTCCTCTCCCCCCCTGATCCCCTCTTGTCTGTTTCATGTGCTCTCCTCCCTGCTGCTCCACTCAGCTTAACTCCACCTCTCCTCTCTCCCCTCTCATGTCCCCTCTGTTTTCCTCTCCTCTGCTCAGCACTTCTTCTGTGCTCTCATCTCTCCTCCGGGCTCCCTGTCTTCTTTTCGTCTGTCAGATTTGTCCTGTGGCTCCAGAGGCTTAATTTACTCACCAAACATACTAAATCTCACATGTGCTCACGAGACAAAACTCACACACATTTTTCACCGTCTCCAAGGCTCCTACCATATGATTTATTGGCTACATTCAGCCTGTCACAATACAACCGAGAGCTGTCTCACACCTTACAAACTGCGACGTTTGAACCAGATCTGTGTTTGAGCTTAGTATTAACATTTCACTGGTTTTTACTGACACTGTGGATTCCATCAGCATTCAATCAAAGGACTAACACTGATCAGTCATCCAGCACTAATTATCTATTTCTATTAGGCAGGTGGGTAATCTATTAGTGGTCATCGGTAGGGTACGGCATTCAAACAGGTTCTTCTCATAAGGTTAGTCTTTAGCATGTGATCAAGTAATCAAACCAGAAGGCTAAAAATAGCTAATTGAATTTGTATTGACGAGCCATGGAAATGTAAGGCTTTGTTCTTGGTTACATTTAAATGTATCAGTCATCCCTTGGAAGTGTCTCATAATGTAATGCTGGTCATCAGTGTTCCATTGGACAGGCTGTCAGGCGCAGTGAAATGGTCCTCGAACCAGGTTTTATAACCCGTCACTGAGTATCAGAGATTGATCGGTGCAGTCTACAACCCTGATGTTGATTATAAGTCATTGATAGATTCTGCCCATTAATACGCCGCTGCTAATCATTTACCTGTGTAAGTTACTGGATGGGCATTTTAGTGTAATTCTCTGCTGTCAATGATCGATTGATATTCCATGTATCATTTATAAAATGGTTTATTAGTGAGCTTTGAGGCCATAAAAAAAGAATGCCGGCAATAGCAAGCACAGGAGCAGTACATCTCTTTGTCTTTATCTGCTACACACACAGACATGCATTTGGGCTAATAGTACACTGTGTACACACACGGAGGCAGACGAGCACTCTCTGAACATTAGCGCAACACAGCCTCTCTAACACACATTTAATCCTGTGGCTTATGGCTGGTTTCTCGGGGAGCGAGATGTGTCTGTCGCAGAGTCAGCCTCTTGATCATATAAATACTTTTGACTTACTCAGAAAGAGAGAGAGAAGAGGGAAGGAGGGGGAGGTGATACTGGGAAAGAAGGAGGCATAATGCATATACATACCTATTTAATTCATTTTGTGCTGTTGTGTTTTCAGCTACATTCTCTCCTCCTCTGACCCTCTTGACTTTCATTCATCTAATCCTCTCCTGCAGTTCCAACCCCTACAGTGAATTTGTAATTACTGCTATTTAACCTCCTCTCCTCCTTCCCCCGTTCTCCTGATTTGTGTTACTGTCAACATTAATAATCAATTTCAGAAGAATAATGGCATAGTGTTGCCATAGTGTTACAAGGACATTTACAGGTGCGTTGTTTTCTTCAACCCCAGAGACCAGGGATCCCATTCCAGGTCATACTTGAGGCTAATGTTGGCTTTTTTGATAATTAACCAAAAGCACAAGCTTCCCTTAACATTTACACATTTCCTTTCTCAAATGCAGAGACCCACAGATTGAACCAACATGGCAGTGAACGCTTACTAGATACATTCAATATGAACACATCTGGTTTAGTATGATGTATGTAAAATATGTTGGTATTGATCATTTTCTAAATATTTTGATCATGATATTTTTGTCTAATGGTGATCTTGGTGGCATAGGTGTATTTCCTAATACAAAATATTTGCGAATCAAAGAAAATTGCAATTCAATTATAGTTCTCCCATTACACCTACTTCTAGTTAATTTGTACTCCTTTGTATTGCCTTGAACATCCGTGTTCTTTGGTGTTACTACAGTAGTAGCACTGGGAACTCTCCTCTTAAGTAGTAAGCAAGTTTCTGATTTGCTGTGTATATTAATATTCTTGATATTTAGCTACTCTATATTCATTTGTTCCTGCTCTACATCCATCTTCCTCCACCCCTAATCGCCTGTTCTTCTTCTCTTCCTGCCTCCTCCCACCAACATTCACCTACACAGAATTTGTAATCACATCCTGCATCTACCATCTCTCATTTTTCTTTCCTTCCTCTTTTTTCTCTCCTCCATTAGTCTTGCCTCTCCTCTGCCCTCTCCTCTCTCCATCCTCTGCCCTCAGATCATTTATTATTAGTGTTGATTGTAATAGGTACTCACGGGGTGCATATCTGATCCTCTCTCATGTTTGTTTACGCTCATAGCCTTCAAACAGGGTGCATCTGAATGGTTTTTAAACAAATACTGAGTCAAATCAACTCCTAATATTTCCTATTTTCTGGTTGCCTGCTTTGGCTTTCAAAATATCAGCTTGCTCTTATTGAACAGACTGCTAGATTGAAAAAGAAGTGATAATTTTCCCATGCAAATGAGACTAAAAAGAGAGAGTGCACTCCAGTGAGCAGTCCCAGCTGTTACCCGGCCCTGTGGATCCATAACAGCTTTTTATATACAATTGAGCTTTTCAACCCAGGTCTAGTGCAACTGTGCACGTACAGGCTGGTGTCATGAGTGTCATAATTATAAGCATAATTCATCATAATTGAATGCAAAGACACTGTGGCGTCCTGCAGGAGCCATCAGGAAAGACAACTCTGCTGTGCACTGACTGTTAGAAAATGATGGAATTCTAGGAAGTATATTTTGTATTTGTCCCTAGTGGATTTTGTCACTGAAACTTTATTTTAATTACGTGTGTTTCATCCAAAATTCCACAAAATGCACATGTACGCAAGCAAACACAACTCGAATGCGTTACTTAAATCACTATGAAGCGTTCAAATCTGAAACACGGCTCTGATTAAAGGCCCGTCAAATTGGGAAAATTGCAATTATTCAGAAGGTGACTTTTCGCAGACTTTTGGAGCACACACACACACACACACACACACACACACACACACACACACACACACACACACACACACACACATAGCCTCAGACATGCTTACATTGTACACAATCAGTCAGTCTTCCATAGCCTCTTCATTATTTCAAAGATGATTAGAAGTAGTCATGACGTGAACATGTTGAATGGGCACACACACACACACACATTTTTTGGCATAAAGATAGCATGTGTTACCCTGAGGATGGGACCGCAAATAGACAGCCACACATACACACACACGCACACACCTACAGTACACACACACTCAGAATCTTAGGTGATGCAGGAAAGGCAGATGAGAAATTAACAAAGACAGACAGTTTCACATCCAGCTGGTGCTCGCTGTTTGTGTACTGTATGTGTCAGAGATGTTTGTGTCAGGCTAATCTGTGTTAAGAAAAACGAGGATATGAAGGAAGAGTTTTTTAATCTAGGATGGGAGTTAGTATTGAAATTGGAAATAGTGTGTAGGAATGCTTCCATATAGATGGATGGGAATATAAAGACGCGTGTTGGTCAAAGGGTGTGATCCCTAGTGACAGACAGTCTGTCCCTGTCAGACTGTCCTTTAGGGAGACACTGATGCCCTTTATGACCCTGTACTCCCTGGGAAAAATACATGCAGTAGCTAAAAAATGAAATTCCTTCAAGACCCACCAGGACTGAAATGACCCAATTAATGCAGAATATTAGGAAAGAGAACAGGTTGTTGGTTAGTCTTGAAAGCAGGAAGTTTTCTTGACAAAAGCTCCTCATGTCGATGTCATGGTAACCTAAAGGCCGCTACACACCAACCTGAGACCAATGAACGCGTACCGAAGGCGTGCCGACTTTTACGTTGCGCTACGTCGCCTACGCCGCCCGCCTACGCCGCCCGCCTACGAACACACCGCAAAGACTTCAGTCGACGAGTGGCAATAACTGTCCTTACCAGCAGGCAGGGGTAGTGTGTATTCGTCATTCAAAGAGACAAAAACCAGAAGACAGACTGCCTCTGACGGCCTCTGACTCCCAAAATCGGGTTGGTGTGTAGCGGCCTTAGAATACTTTGGGCTAAATGCATTCGGTGCCAGTCCACTTTGCCTCTGATTTGTACCCATTTAAGTATATTGGCTGCCAGTGTCTTCACTTTCTTCTAGGTCCCTCTGGTTCCTTCTAGTAAAGGAAAATATAGCCAAATGAAGCAGGTGTTTTGTTGATCTTAAAGCCAACAAATGGCTGAAATGACAATAAAGACCAAGAGCCTCGATAATTATACTCCTAATTATTAACAGTGTGATTTAAGCATTACAATATTTTTTAATTGATAATAAATTAGTTGTTGAGAGCAATATATTATCGTCATAGACACATTTTGAATGCTTTTTTCACACTGAATGTTAGGAGAGTGCATTCACTTATCAACAACTTAACACGTTTTAAAATTGTGTTCGACATAATGATGTTTCACCACTACAAGCACATCATGTCTCATTTAGCAACCTGTGAGCAACAGCTTTTATAAAGTCAGGTAAAATCTTCAACATGAGAATAAATCGACTTTTGTATTTCTTGCTGCTGAACAAAACATTACTCTGAAGCATCTCAACAAAAACCCATTAAAAAGAAGCAACTGGAAGAGCAAAAATACTAAATAATCTTGGGTTTTAGAAATCAGACTTTTGGATTGCTATTGTTGCCATGGTGACCAAGTGAACATTATGATCATTTCAGTTCATGGTGTAGTGCACTTAGCAATTGAAATAGACACACTCAGATATAGGCAGAAAGATAACAATTTGTGGCAAACAAAATACTGTAAGCCAGTTTATATGCCTTCCTTTATCCCAAAAATGTTATTTTCATGGTCTGTCAAATGTCAAGCTAAATACATTTTTAACAATATGCAGCCATTTCTAACAGAACATGTTGGACATCATTTGTGTAGGTGCAGGAAAACATCTCAGATAAGACAAATGTTCATGCATTAGTTACACTTTAACATAGAGGCCTCAGGGACTTATTACTAAACAGCTTTAGTTGTTGTGTTTTGAGGATTTTATATTTCCAGTAATTACCCTTGTGTTTGTGGAAATGACCAATTATTTGAACATTTATTTGCTGTTGGTAAAAAAACAGTCAGGTCTCAAAAGACGCAGGCAAATGCACAACAATTGCTCATTTGATTTGATCAGTTTGCTAGAAAAGTGAACCCTCCTTGAACCCAACGATGGTTTTAATTACCATCCATTTTAGAATTAAAGTTAATGTGTTTTTGAAACTATAAAGTGCTATAATTGGGTGAACGAATCCTATCTGGGTCATTTTATAATCAGCACATAACAAAACATGTCAATTTTGTTTTACCCATTTAAAGAAATAATAGTATTCTGACTCTACCAGAGAGAAAAACACGGAGCAACTGATGGTGTTTTTTGTTTGTGTTTAGACCTGGTATGAGATGACAGGTATGCCCATGTGCCCCAAAGCCACATAAACCAGGCCGTCAGCACACACATCACACACACTTCGCTATCTCACACACACTCACTAGAAGAATCATCTATATCCCTGATTCCCTGATTTTAGATTCGTTTGTTTTATTGTGATATTGCAAGACCTTTTTTGCATACATGGAAGTATTTGGAATAATTATTCAGTCGTGCCTGCATGCATATGCCTCGCCATCTCCTGCAGTCTTATTGGCTGATGAGTCTCAGACTCTCAGAACTCTGCAGGTGTTGCATTTCCTTCCTAAGTGATGATGTATTTCCTGTCTGAGCCTTGCGCCTTGGGAGACTTTTTGTACTGTTGTTCATTCTGTCTATGTATCTGTGTGTGTTTCTGTGCACATGATGCATTCCTATGTGCGTGTGTGCTGGGTTCTGAGAGAAGACTCATTTCCCCAGCAGGCCCTGTCAGGCTGTTTCTGGGCGCACTCAGTTCACAGCTGGAGGCTACTGCTGTCACCTGCTTACCTAATATCTCTCCTCTCTTCTTCTCCATTTTCCCTTTCCCTTTACTTCCTCTAATCTCATCTCAGCCATAACATATTGGTGCATATTTCTATAAAATGAGTAAAAGTGAAACGGAATCAAGTCAGTTCTTTGCAAGAATTACTCCAAAGAGACTGTGCAGTAAAACAATTGAGTCTAAATGATATAGCCTACTGAATTTGGGTTGGATTTGGCAGCACCTAGTTGTTGTTGCATATTCCCACCAACTGAATACAGCTGCTAGGTAATGCTAGTATCTGTCAAGGCCACCACCTTGCTATGAGGCTTTCTCACAGCAACACTACTTAAAAAACAATACAATTCAGTCAGAGGCTGTCCTTCAGGTTACGTAAAAGCACAAAAGCCCATATCTTTCTATGAGTTTGATTTAAGCTCAAGATAAAACATGAACTGTTAATATGATTCCTAGTTATTATTAGCAGTTGATTATACACCAATGAAAACAATTATGATGATAGATCCATATACATAATTCAACTTGGCGCTATGTCACATGATTGATTTGCGGGGAAATAGAAGTTTGCTTCACAGACATTCCAGAGGTGACGGGGCAGCTCACAGACAAAAGCTCAGCAGGGTGTACAGGACACCAGTAAACGTTTTGATCTTTGCCACATGCCGTCTGTTTTGCCCACACCTTTGACCCTACCTCGCTCCGTCTCTCTTTCTCTCTCTCAGCTTTATCAATGGCTCCCTACCTTTTTCTCCAGGGTCACCAGATCAGACAGAGAGCAGATGCTTAACCACATGACCACAACCAAACCTGACACCACAACACATATACCCCCAATCTGTCATCTCCCCTTGTTGCAAGTATTAGTCTCTGTGGAAGACATTGTGCACCTGTTTATTGTCTCTACTGGATTTCCAGCGATAGCAGGGAGGTCTTGATTAATCAAATTCTGGATTCAAATCAGTGCAATCCAATTTGTTTAAGCACCATTGCTTGATATTGGATATATCAGAAGTTTGGTTCGTAAATGTTTGATTTTGTGTTTTCCAATGACTTATTTTTGTAGGGCTTCACCTGGGATTCACACCCGGGTTAAATCAGGTGAATTCTGCACTTTTGTGGTCAGTATTTACTGATGTAGTCATGGTGTCTCAAGCTGATTAAGTCGGTCGCCCATAACAAACCTCCTAGTAAGTGACATCATTCATTTGGTAGGTTTTGTTTTCTTGATAAGGCATGTTCCTGTGAATCTGACAGGTACAGAAAATGATATAGATATTCATTAATCTAAAAGATGTCTTTCTTCTTTGGCTAGCTTCCTGTGATACAATTTGTTCTGTTGCATTTGGTGCCAAAGTTCCTTTAGGTTTTATGTGATTTTACAAAACCTACGACAGCAGCTAAGTGCCTCTTTGGCTTGAAAAGCATGAAAAACTATTTAATCTCCATTTTATTGTTAATATAAAAGTTTATGTTTGGAACAAGTGCATTTATAGAAGGAAACATCTTAGGAAAAGTGCATATTGGCAATTTTGTGATCAAAATTTTATATTTTATATATAACATCTTGTTGATTCAGGTTACAACATGTTAGGTGCGACAAAATTGAGAATGAAAGTGAATCAAACATCATATCAGAGCAACTTCAATTAAAGACAGTTATTTGGTTATATTGTCCTTATTTATTTATACATAACTGACTTAACCAAATCAAGAATAGCCCGAAGCCACATGTAACATTGCCTCGTAGCAACTCTCACCTTGCCAAGTGATGTTTTCATCAGCTAATCTTCTGGAAGTAATTTATTGTATCCTCTAACAAACAAAGGAAGCAAAAGGCTATTCTAAGTACTCCTCAATGTCCAAATGCCTGGCAGAGGTTGAGCTGAAATGAGTTTCTGAGATCAAAAGGAACATAGCGATAAAGGATAAAAGGGCTAGAAAGATTAAAAAGGATTTGCGTCACTGGTTTAGAATTACTCCTTTATGGAGCAGGAAGAAACCGAATGAAACACAAGGAACCCTGGACTCCACACATGTCATGAAGGGCACTGCACTCGAAAGTGATTTCTTTGGATTCCACAAAAAATCTCTAATGTTTCTCCACAAACGTCATCAAAGCAGCTGCCATTTCTACTGTGATATCTATCAGAGCTATGACATCAGACACAAAACTAAGACACTTCCTTTGTCATAAACCAACTTTGTGCAATATGTGCTATATGTGCAATATATATATGCCATTAATAACTGTGTAATTTATACCTGGCCACTAAATCTATATATATATGCCATTAATAACTGTGTAATTTATACCTGGCCACTAAATCAATATATATATGCCATTAATAACTGTGTAATTTATACCTGGCTGCTAAACCCTTGTTACTGTTACAAGGTATGTATCTTGTATTTTGTAAATTGTGTAACTAGCTGCTGTTAAATACCGTCAAACTATGTGCAATATGTGCTTAATGTGTAATATATACTTTATATACATATGCCATCTTTAATAACTGTAATATATACCGGGCGGCTAAATCCTAAGAACTGCCACAGGATTTGATTTGCAGATTTGATTTGTTTTTGATCTGTATTTTCGAAAATTATTTAACTTTTTTATCTTTTTTTCAGCATATCGTTTATTATATTATAACTTAGTACTTTTTTAACGCATGTAAGATATGCAACACTAAGCTGTCTGTGGCTCTTCATGCTGTAACGCTGCAAATTTCCCCTTTGTGGGACTAATAAAGGTATTCTGATTCTGATTATGATTATGAACCAAGGTTATATGGGCTATTTGTCATAAATGCCTACTGTCACGAAGTTTGGAAGGCAACAGTGAGTACATTTTGTCTGCAGATGGGAAACAAGCCAGTGTCTCTCCGACCAGTTTGTTCAGATCTGAAAGCCACTTTGGCTGTAAATGTAACAGGCTGGGAACATTTAGAAAAGCTCTGCCACAGAGGTTTAAAATATTAATTTGATGTCCTTTATGTATGCATGCAGTACAGTATTTAACTTAAACAACGATTCTCATTTAGGAACTCATGTGAATCCGGTTAAGCCATTTACATAGTCCAGTGATTTATTTTGCGTTTTCAATTACGGTTGAAAAAACAGGCATACTGTTGGCCCACATAATGAAAAGGAGGAGGATATTGGATTATATGGATTACATCCATCCATCTGTTTATGAGTCCTTCAAATACATGTGAGACACTGCTAATTGGAGCAATGTATCTTACTATCTTACATAAGATGATCCAAGGAAGTGTTATAGGTCAAGCCAAAGTCATCTGTTTGGCAATGCTTCTGTCATTTATGGCAATGATAGATGTTGATTGTTGACCTATTTAGATGGAAATATAAGTAGTTATCCAGCTACACATTTAATTATTGTTGATCATGCTGAGGAGGTGTTCTCTTTCCATCAAAAACCTTGTGAATTTATGTGTCGCTGTGTAGTTTTTACTGACCTGTCTACTTCAGTCGTTAGGGGCCATAACTCAAATTAATGACATATATTACCTTGAGACAATCCTTATGATATGGCTATGAAAGGCTGATAAATCTGTGGAGTTCAATTCAATGATTTATGAGCTATAGATAAGTACCAGACTTTATAATTTGGCTTTTGCAGCCAACCAATTACTCGTGCTTTTTAGCCCAGCCAATTATCATTAGCTGGGTAACCTCATCTCTTTCCTGTGACTTTTTCTGCATAATATTTACACAACAGACCTCAAGAGTCATCATGGATAAACAGCACATTTTGTTCCGACTGTTTTTAACTGTTAGAAAAATATCACTTGTCACCGGCTTGAGTTTCAAAACAGCATAATGCATAATGGAAGTTATTATATGGTACAACTAGTTCCCTGAACATTGTCCTTCACATGCTTATATACCGTACAAGAGAGGTGTTTCACATTCACAAAATAGAGAAATATAGGCTCATAGCAGTATACAATGCTTTGTACAGATTAGCTAAGGCTCACATCAGAAATGATCATGCTTGATATACCTCCCTAAAGGCTGAATTTGCATGTTAATCGTTGTCACATAGCTATCAAATGCATACAACGGTTTGTCCTGCTTCTCTTAAAGGTCTCCTATTATACTATTTTTAGGCATATATTATAGGTCTCAGATATATCAAAATATATCAAAAAACATGTCTATAAGGTGTTTTGATCAAAATACCGAACATATCACCCATTCTAGCCATGCCTCATACAGTACTGTACCCCTCTATTTCAGCCCTGTTAGAGAACTGTTGATTCTGGGTCCGTAGCTTTAAAAAAAAAAAAAAGAGAGTGGGGGGAGCTTATAGAGTAGAATTCTACACAGATACTCAGCTGCCGTGATTAAACGCCATACCATGTTCAAAACCACATCAAGGATTATTTCTGAAACAGTATGGAGCTCAAAGGCTTTTTCTCTAGCGGGTTTACTACAAGGTGAGTTTTTTTACACAGACTCTCTCCAGTACAGCGTTAGCTCTGAGTGTTAGCGATGCTTGCTAATGTAAACACAGACCATATTACTTCCAAAACACGTTGCACATTGTTTTCTGATAGTGACGCTTCTGATAGGGCCGTGGGCGTAAAGCCAGACCACATCTCAAATTTTACGTCATATCGGACGCAAATCTGGATCAGCTCCGTTGTACCCCCGTTTTTAGAGATTTGGGTACGGAGGAAAAGAGAGAGGGTTTTGTTTTCTGACACTTTATGAGGTCCCTTACACACCAGGGACAAATATTTATGTATAAATTAGATACAAAAGTGCATTTTGTATGATAGGAGACCTTTAATAGGTATTCATGTATCTTGCCATATACACCGTTATATACTTGGGCCTTCGTTATAATTTTCCCAACATTAAACTTGTTCTGCTTCACAATATAACATTAAAACAAGACATTGCATTAAAAAGGGTGTGGATATGCATTACAAATTTATAGAGAACAAATGCCACAAAATACATAAAAATAAAACAAGTAAAAAAGGCTATGCATCCCTCTGTTTTGCCTGATTTCCCATGATGAAAATGAGGCAGGGTAACAGTAACATTTTGCTGAGCTGTCCAGGAGAAAACAGTCAACTCTGCAGATGTTTTAATCTTATTTTCCTTAATATGTACCCAGTAAAAGAACAAAAGAGATTCAGGAGACATTCAAGATGTATATTTTTTAAATACAAATGAAACTACTATTGTGGTAATCAGATGAGACAATTAAAGCATGAATAATTAAAATATAATTACGTGACATTTGTTTTAAGACAACATCTTGAACTTCCATCATGGCAATTAAATGGGAATAAATCAATTATTAAGGAAGATTGCAGCAGTTTTGTAAAGCTGAGTAAAGTAGCATGCACAAATGTGAGTTCAAGTGCCCATGTTAGACATTTGAGTGATTCAACTGAGTGTCAACAATGTCAACATCAATGCTGATTATTGTATAACGTCAGTTTATGTGAATTATTCGAACAGAATGTGATCTCAACTGCGGAAGAAGCATTGTAAAATGCTGTCCTATTGTATTGCAGGCATTAAACAGTATTGATAAGAGCTGTTACATTCTGTTTAACACAGAAATTATTTCGTTTTTGGCTTTCACAGTTTCTTGATGCTGCTGATGTGCACCCACTCAACTTAGTTCACCATGATGTAGTGTCAACTGAGCGTGTGCTGTGGAATATTTCTGCTTGAACTCAAACATATTGACAATCAGTTGGCAAACATGACATTTATCTTCATGCTGGCTTGTTTACACAACACGGAAAGGTGAGGGATTTAATTTAAAAGGCTTATGAACCAAAACTCATTTAGGCATGTGATTGACAAACACAGTCTCGCAGGACGAGGCCCAAGTACGTGTGTCCATCCATCCGTCCACCCCACCATTTGTTTTCTGAGCACACTGTGGTTGTCAAATTGGATTTCGCTGGGTTGTTATAGATGTTCTCTACCAATGTGCTGAGCATTAGGATTTTATTGTGGCTTGGTTAAATGTCGCACCTGCTTTCAATGTGCTTCTACACATAGTGTCACTGCAGCTAGCTTTTCATGATCCTTATACTATACGATCCCTACTAGTCAATAATGCTCTCTTAACTAAAGTAAATAATTGTTTTCTCTGTGGATTACTTCCATCATGTTGCCCACTCATTTAGAAGACATATATTGAGAGTGCTGTTGCCCTGAGCGATAACATTGCAGATTATTTAGCCAGTGCTTTTTGCAAAATACTGAACCTGAACCTTCTGAAATCTAGCTAAGACCCATGATACACGAAGATAATTCACCTACTTCTATCTAATGATAAAAACGTTGATAGCAAAAGCACATTCAAGCATAAAAGCATATGTTGTAAAAAGAAGAGATGCAATAATATTGTTCATTTGTGACACTCATTTTGAACCAAATTGGATTGAATGCCGAGGCTTCCTGTGTGCTTTCCGATCGCTGTAGTTGATTCGACTTTAATTTGGTCTTGATGGAAGTAAATTGACCCCTGATGTTGCTGTCTGTACCCTTGAGGGGATGAGTTATGAGTAAGAGCACCAGGGGGAAATAGATGTAGCAGGTACTAAGTACCGATGTTACTGTGGTGGAAACAGTGTGGTGCTGAAATTATAATCGCACCTCCTCTTCACAGCTCAGCAGGCTTTCAGGGACCTGCCAAGACCACATTTAACACACAGATAGACAGACACTCAGACACTTGCATGTAGGAAGCGGCAGACAGTCAGCCTGGAACACCAACATCAAATGTGCAACACCCACACAGACACGGACATCCCACTCAAATGATATGGCTGTTCAATGTTTGTGCATTGCCCTTGTTTTATGTTTTGCAATTGACTCCATGCATTCAATTGAAGTCAATGTTGAATATATATGTTTTAACATGCTACCAATCATCACTAGAGGAGGCTGTCATTGTATTCATGCAACAAAGCAACTGTTGCCAATTTGATATAAGGGCAATACTCTGATTACTTTAAGCTGATAAATGCATACATCTCAAATCCTACATTTGTTTATTTTAATTATCTGAAGCATATTGTGTGGGTGTTATCAGGTATCACAATATGCCCTCTGTAATTAGATAATGCCATCAATAAGACACTGCTATACCTATTGGAAAGCTGTGAGAGACAACACATGCAGCTGTTGCACCACAACAAGCTACTGTACAAGCAATTGGTCATTTTGAGGATTGGGAAATTGTGGGGTATTACAGTAAGAGTGTGGGTTTTGATTAGCTGACACGTATCTTCATCACATAAAACAACAAAACATTTTACAATTGAGTTAATACAGAACATAGCTATTGGAAACACCCTTTATTATTCTCTTTATGTTAACATGAAGGGTTTCCCGATAACAGAACGGTTCATGTGAAAGCCAACAATGTGGAGGCACCCTCCTAAATACAGGAATTGACTGTACATAGGATTGGATGCATGTTGAGTCATTTAACTACCAATTTTCATTCATCTTAATTTTGAAATCTCAGTATTTCATGGAACACCAACAAATAAAATGGATCTCAAAAAGACACACACATATTACATCAACAAAAAACAATTAACTGAATTGAATTGCGACCGAAAAATAAAGTGTAGTAAAGAGTTGTGCTACTTGTTACCACTTCACCTCTAATAAGGTGTTTGTGCCAAAGACAGGGTTTGGTATCGATTTTCTGTAAAAGTTGAGTGGCTACTTGTGAGTGTGTATGCATTTTGTGTGTGTGTGTGTGTGTGTGTGTCAGTCAGGTGGTTTATCTCGGCTTTGTGAGAGAGGCAGCAAATCTCCCTGTAATTACAATCCGAACAGCCCTGACATTTTACCAAGACTCCCCAGGTGTGTGTGTGTGTGTGTGTGTGTGTGTGTGTGTGTGTGTGTGTGTGTGTGTGTGTGTGTGTGTGTGTGTGTGTGTGTGTGCTGAAGGCCTTTTGTCTTGTGGGGATGAAACAGCTGGGTGCTCCTAATTAACGAGGAACCTCATAATTACTGTTAACTGGCCTACTATAGTTGACAGAGAGAGAGACGGAGAGAGAGAGAGAGAGAGAGAGAGAGAGAGAGAGAGAGAGAGAGAGAGAGAGAGAGAGAGAGAGAGAGAGAGAGAGAGAGAGAGAGAGAGAGAGAACATTGAAACAAGCAGAAGTTGAGAGAAGACTGAGGACAGTGCAACTAAGAACTGTGAGAACATAGACTACAAATAGTACCTGCCGAGTTCATGTCCAATATAAAATGTATTGTGATTTGTGTGTAATGCCTGTAAACAAGTAGGTAACCATTTTGTGTTCCACTTTCATGTTTTTTTTTACCCTAATCCAGTGGTTCTCAAACTTTTTCTGTCTGTTTGGAGAAAAAAAAGTCGGGACCCCCCAACACAAATAGTCACGTAATGGGCCAAGTTAACATTTGTTAAAATACATCAATATGAACGTGAGCATTCCTTTCAAAAAAAAAATCACTTTGCTAGAACAGTGATAATAAAACAATGCTCCATAAGTCTGTGTGGTCAACAAAAAAAAATACATAATACAATTGGGCAATCCCTTTTCTAGAACAATACGTTATAATACTTTGCCACTTTGAAATCTGTGCAAAAAAATGAAAAGAAAGAAAATGCTGATATTTGGCAAAAAAGTGTGTCTTATCACAGATGGCTGCAATGAGCCTGGTTTGCACTGCACATTTCTTCAAAACGGGGTTGCAGGCTCACTGGCGGCGCCAGAGATTTATTTTGGGGGTACTGTGGGGTAGCTTGACGTTTCATAGAGGGTGCTCAAACATTTAGGGATTCCCATTAATGTACCGGTCGCTACAGTGGAATCTTCTACTGCAACAATCCCCACGCAAATACACAACGTACCCGCGACAGTTACAATGAAGGCTCGATAATCAGCTCACGGCATATAGGTGTAAGCAGGGGTAAAGTGCTATTTTTATAAGTGAGGAGTGGACCTAACATAGGGGGGTCCGGGGGTATGGTCCCCCGGGAGGATTTTTTTTTAAATGTTGTAGTTAAAAGCATCAATCTCAATCTGGTGCACTTTGAGAGAAAAATGAAGAGATCTATGGATACATCTCTCAACACCCATATGAAACAGAACTGTAAACAGATTTTCTTTTTCTTTATGGATATTTTACAAATCACTCCCCTTTTAAACTTTATTATTTTTTAATGTCATATAGTATTTTATACCTGTTTTTCATTTATTTTCTTATTTTTTTATGACTATAATGATCATATAAACGTGTGCCTCGGAAATAATTGTTTACATTAATTGTGACCAAACCGTTTGAGACCCGGCCACTAGCTCTTTAGCACCAGAAGCTAACAACAACGATCTCCGGTACCGGTGCGCTCTCTCTCTCTCACTCTCTCGCTCATGCATGCACACAAAATGGCTCGTTCCACACACACACAGAGCCGAGATTGAATGAAACCCAGAGACACAGACTGTACTGTATCATATTATTTTCGAATCAATAATTGTTCAAATTATGATTTATTTTTTTCAAAACCATTTTTCCTCCTGGTTTCTCGCTGGTTAGTTAGTGACCAGCTTTTAGTTTAAGGGACACATTACTAGGGTTGCAAAATTCCGGGAATTTTCAAAGATGGAAACTTTCTATGGGAATTAACGAGAATTTAGGGGAAAAAACGGGAATTTATGGGAATAAACTGGGAATTTTCTAAATTGAAGGTTGGCTCTTCATAGGGATATAGTTGGGGAAAGTATATTTCAGCATAATCTTCAAGTACACTTGAATATCCACGCCATTCCTCAATCACATGCACATAGCACACTGCTTACTGCATGGCTATTGAGACCACACCCCCTACAGGCACTGTGCATTCCTCCATCACATGCATGTTCCCCTGTTATGCCTCTGCGCCCCCCACTTTGAGAAACACTGCCTTAATCAGATGGTTAGCATACCTACAATTATGCAAACAATCACTGATTGCACAGCAAAATATGAACAAATTAGGCACTATAGGTGAAAGTGAAATGTATTAAAGGATTACACTAAATGTATAATCCTTTAATATCAAAACATATGAAAAGAGGGCAACGACCTGGAGTCCCATAAGGCTTGAACCAGTTTACCTTGGATGTAGCAGTCGATCAGGTATTTCTTTCCTACTAACGGAGCCATTTTAGTCTGTTTTCTTTTTTGAGGCCCTTTTTTTTTTATTTGACTTTTTCACCCTTTTCCACAGTATGTACATTCTTAAAAAATTTCTGTGTCAGTGGTCATAATCCAGGAAATCATCGTCTTTGGGCATATATAATCTGCTGCACAACAACCCCTTAAACTGCAAAACATTTTTTACGGAATAAACAGACAAAGTAGCATGTTATTTATTGTCAGCTTTAGATGCAGGAAAACACATTTTAAACTAATATATTTGGACGCAGCCATGGTAGCTGTTCTCCCCTGCTTCCAGTCACTTTGCCAAACTAAACTCATGAGCTGCTGGCTTAAGCTTGACATTTAGCTCACAGACATGAGAGTGGAATCAATCTTCTCACATAATTCTCGCAGAAATTGTGAATATGCATACTTCCCAAAATGGTGAGCTATCTTTCAGTAACTAGCTTTCTTTTCAAACTTCAGCATAAAAGCTCTGGACATTACTTGATAATGAGTGGGGGGCTGCTGCAGTCCATTTAAAGTCATACATATATATATTTAACATAACAAATAACTGTCCTTCACTGCAAATATTGCTGCTACAACCCGCTGCTGCAGATACACGCTTTACAACATCAGGAGGATACGTCCCCAGCTGACCCAGAAAACAGCGCAGGTTCTGGTCCAGGCTCTCGTCATCTCACGCCTAGACTACCGCAACTCCCTCCTGGCTGGTCTACCTGCATGTGCCATCCGACCTCTGCAGCTCATCCAGAATGCAGCGGCTCGTCTGGTCTTCAACCTTCCAAAATTCTCCCACACCACGCCGCTCCTCCGCTCCCTTCACTGGCTTCCAGTAACTGCTAGAAGCCACTTCAAGACACTGGTACTTGCGTACCATGCTGCGAATGGATCTGGCCCTTCCTACATCCAGGACATGGTTAAACCGTACACCCCAGCACGTGCACTCCGCTCTGCATCAGCCAAACAGCTCGCTGCACCCGCACTGCGAGGGGGACCCAAGTTCCCATCAGCAAAAACACGTGGGTTTGCTATCCTGGCTCCCAAATGGTGGAATGAGCTCCCCATTGACATCAGGACAGCAGATAGCTTACACATCTTCTTCAGACTGAAAACTCATCTCTTTCGACTCCACTTCGAGCGATACAATTACCTACAAAGAACTGCTACAGAGCACTTATATACTAACTA
>NW_011333247.1:44418-48858 GCF_000735185.1 Notothenia coriiceps | reverse complement strand
TACGTACGTACTACACACACACACACACACACACACACACACACACACACACACACACACACACACACACACACACACACACACACACACACACACACACACACACACACACACACACACACACACACACACACACACACACTGCTGCAGGGTCTGATAGTAGTAGAAGAGAGAGGCACTTCAAAAACAAAGGGAGACCAATTTGAAGATAGAGATGAGAAAGAGGCAGAGACCGGAAGGGTTGTTGTTTTTCCCCGGGCTAAATGTCACTGCTGCCACATTGTTTTAGTCACTTAAAGCAGCAACGCTAACCCTTCAATTTTATTTTAAACATTGTGTGTTTGTAAGCTCATTTGTGATGGTCATGTAATGTCACATTTTTCTATCTCACTGTCTCTCTTTGGTTGCCTCTGGAACATTCCTAAACCCTACCTTTAAAGGTCAGGTGGATAAATTGAGAGATACACTTGGATTACATGAAATGGTGAACTAAGACCTAAACAGCACAAACACTCCTTTTGTAATGAAGTTGAAACAATTAAATCCACATACTGCTAATAGCCCCATCTGAAAATCAGGGACATTTTCCTAAAAAATGGAAGAGTGATCATCTCAGGCTCCTGCTGTGGTTCTTTGGTTCCCACTGATGATTAAAGGAACTCAAATGATAATATGTGTCATGTTTATGTTGTGTGTTTGTCTCCACAACTAATACACAAATATATTCATGGTTTCATCAAAGAAGATGAGCAGCATGCATTATTCCATGGTTGCAAATCAAAGAGAATGTATGTTTATGTCAGTGTTTGTTATGTTTTTTTTCAAATAATTTGCCTGGGGCCTTAGCAGTTGGCTATTGATCTGTGTGTGTGTGTGTGTGTGTGTGTGTGTGTGTGTGTGTGTGTGTGTGTGTGTGTGTGTGTGTGTGTGTGTGTGTGTGTGTGTGTGTGTGTGTGTGTGTGTGTGTGTGTGTGTGTGTATATGGTCACGCTGTGTTGATTTTCATGTTAGACAGCAGCGTTCTCTCCTCACTCCATTACTTCCCATTCTGTTGTGCGTGTGTCTGTCTGTGTGTTCCTGTGATTTCACGCCCAGAACATTTTTTCTTCCAGGCTTACAGCTGTTCAATTCTTCCTTTACCCCAGCTCTCGCACTCATGCGCACACACTTCTCACGATAACAAGGTGAAGTCAATGAAAAGCCTAAACCACTGCTCCACATCATTATGCAACTGGATTTTGCATTGTCATGATAGAGGTGTGAATAAAGCATTTCAAAATAATCAATAAATAGGCAATTATGTCAAAGCACACAGTGATTAATGACAGGCGTAACGTGCCACACGGTTTCTAAAAGCCGGAAACCATACCTCTTAAACATGCGCACATTGTTTTTTTTGTAATTATATTGCACACATAAAATGTATTGCAATGCCAGGATAGAGTTTTCCTGATCGTTTTTCATGTTTGAGATCGTCAGAATATTTAGTGTTTTTAAGGAGAGCGCAGAGTTGGTCAAATAAGCACTTTTCTGCTTTGAAAATAACTAATTTTGTTGTTATTTTATAGGTTAATTGTTGGAATCTTTCAAGTAAAAAAGGCCAGATTGAAGTAGCACTTATATAGAGTCTGAGGAGTTGGTCCATTTCTCTATCATCACAGTCTCCCCTTGTGAACTAGTCTCTTCCAATAGCTCTTTTGTGAAGAAATGTTGCAATGTACTTTTATGATGTACCTGAAGTGGAAGTAGTTGTGGTCGTTGAAGGAAACCGCCATTGTCTACTTCCACTTCACTTGGTGATTGCCGACAAATAACACCTTTCAAAAGTCCCCTGACAAAAGGCCTGAACTTTTTCTATTCAGCTGAGGGTTATAAGAGTAGGTGGAGAGAGCAGTAGCAATAGTCTGACAGATTTCTTCTGATTGGTTCAAAACAATGTATGAGTCATATATGGAAAATGTCTCAAAGCAGCATTGCATTCAAATCAATAGATGCTGACTTCAATGAAAATAGTTTTTGTTAGCCTTTACGATTAATGAATGTTGATACAAAATAATAAATCAAGCAAGAAGTCTTAGAAGACTTATAGTCAAATTTGATTTACAGTATAACGTCTTATCTCCTTTCCACTATTTTGCTATGCTAGAAACTCACTCATTTACAGTTATTCAGATATCCATATAATTGAAGTAACAAAATATAACCTTAGAAAACATAAAGTATTCAAAAAGCCACATCAAGCCTTTATAAGGTGTAAAATATTATAGGGAGTATTGTCTAGTATAATAACCTTAACCATAGAGCATTTCATGAAGCTTTTTCAAACCCTTCTCAGTAGAGAAGACGGGAATGTAAGGTATGGTCTTAATTTCTAAAAATCAATCTTTTCAGCAACATGGGGGTTGACATCCAATTGACTGCTGGTGCTCCATGGCTCAGAGGGGTCTAGGTCTTTCAACCCGACCACTCCATTTAGATGACTAATTCGTCCTGACATAAACTGCAGTTTCAAAATAATCAAGCCAATGAGCACAGATGGGGATGCCAAACTTGTACAGCTGTGCACCGTAGATGTCGTTATCAACCAATAGTGTCGTTTTTTTCTATTTGTCCCGCTCCACTCTTTGCCGGTATTAAAGGGGACCTATCATGCAAAATGCACCCCTGTCTCTTTTCCTCCGTACCCAAATCTATAAAAACGGGGGTAAAACGGAGCTGATCCAAATCTGGATCAGCTCCGATATGACACTATCAGAAAGTTGCTATCAGAAACAATGCCTGAAGTGTTTCGGACATAATATGGTCTTTGTTTACATTAGCAAGCATTGCTAACACTCAGAGCTAACCTCTACTGGAGAGAGTACATGTGTAAAAAAGCAGGAAATAAAAAAAGGTACTCACCTTGGTTTGGAACATGATGGCATTAAATCACGGCAGAATTGAACTGTAGCTTCCGGGTAATTCGGAGCAGGCTTTTTGCAACGCTAAGGACCTCAAATCTGCGTTTCTCTAACAGGGCTGGTATAGAGGGATATGAGGGATGTCTAAAATGCATGATCTGTTTGGTACTTTGAGCAAAAAACACATCATATATATAAAAATGTATATAAAAACATGTCTGAAACCCATAATATATGCCTAAAAATAGCTTGATAGGAGACCTTTAAACAGAGCGGTCCACTCGTTAACATTGTTAGAACTCTTTTCCAGATAACTTCACTCTTAGACTCTAGTGAAAAACCTCATCCCACAAACCATAATCATGGAGGCATTGTCGGACTAGGGATGGAAACTTGTTGTGTAACCACGTTGACCAAGCTAGACACTCTGTCCATCAGCAACGTGCAGTCAGGGGAGGCAGGGTAGGCAGAGCCTCACCTGTCATATTCCAATGTAACGGAAAAACAACTAAAGAAAAACTAAATAGTAATAATAATAAAATGTCTCCACTGACCTATGATGTAAGTGTGATTTATGTATGATTCCAATCGCTTTTTAAAGTCAAAATCAGCAAATTTGCCGAGCTCCGCTACAACTACGGGTAGCGATGAGAAGTGAGACAGGGACGAGCTCTGCCTCTCGTAAGCCCATAGTAACTTGCTGGACCACGGGCACTAATTTAGCGCGGGCACTTATTTTGTGAGCGCGCTCAAGCCAGTTACTGTGGGGTGAAGTGAGGCACAGATGAGCTCTGCCTCACCTCAGAATGTGTCAACCCACAGAAACTGGCTGGAAAGCGGGCCCTAAGCGCATGCCTGTTACCATCTCACTGTATGTCACCAATGTAATGTTTGTAGATCCCTTTATTACATTAATCCTCGCCATCCATAGTCTCTAAATAACTTATTTCACGTATATTATATTTAGGCTCGCTGGTCTCATCATACAACGGCAATGAAAAAAGCACCAGGGGAGGCAGCCATAACCTCTGCCGCACTGAAGGGGGCGCACGTGAGCCCACAGGTTCTTGTTGCTACTGTTATTCTACACAGAGAAGGTAGACACAAACAACAAACTAGACTTTTGAAACTAGAGGAAGTTAAGGAGGACTTTTACAAAAAACTAATAGAGATTGTTGTCCAGAAGGATAGCATGGACTTCATCTTCAAGTCAAGGTAAGACCACAATTGTAATGAAAATGGGATCTTACTAAGAAAGAACAATCCAATATTTAGATTTTGGGTATCCTTTTGTTGAACGGTCTGTTTAAAATGAATTGAAGCATCAGACTAAAAAAGCTTTTGAAAATAGCCGAATATTTCGATTAAGGTCAAAATATAATATTTATAAATCTGACTCTGAAAGAGTCAGTGCCTCACCAGCCATGAAGCTCACCGCACGTCACTGCTGACAACATCGTTTCAATCAATGGCTTCCAGACTGCTGTGTAAGGTGTGTTGTGTATGTCTTCATCATGTGTTCATCAAGTACTCAAATCTT
>NW_011333247.1:22044-44378 GCF_000735185.1 Notothenia coriiceps | reverse complement strand
ACAAGTTTTTGTTTATCTCTTCTGTCTTTTTTCCTCGTTTTTTAATCATTGTGTGTGTGTGTGTGTGTGTGTGTGTGTGTGTGTGTGTGTGTGTGTGTGTGTGTGTGTGTGTGTGCGTGTGTCAGTGAGGGTGCTGTTGGTATTGCATCAGGTTGTTTGTTGCAGCCTAGAGGAGCTGTTTTCTGAGTGAAAGGATCCATAAATGCTTGAAAACACACACACACACACACACACACACACACACACACACACACACACACACACNCCACGAACAGGACACTGAATATGAAGGTGTGCAGCTTTGTGATTGATTAAAGAGAAAGTGAGATGTGATAGAAACTACAGAAGTGTTTCCATCAGATTGATATTGCAGCTCATTTTGCCAGTTTGAAAAATACCAATTAAAATGATTAACACAAGTTTTTGTTTATCTCTTCTTTCTTTTTTCCTCGTTTTTTAATCATTGTGTGTGTGTGTGTGTGTGCATATTCTGCTGCAGACAGCTGATGTTTAAAAACTCTAATATTCCTTCGCCAATTTCACAACAACATCAGTGCAATTTGTCCCGGGACACGCAAGCATACGTACGCTCAAACTGAAATCCAACTTGGGGATTTGAAGTGATTTGTTTTCATTCTACTTCTCGAAAATAGACAGACAAACAAACTGCTACCCTGCCTGAAACACACACTCTAACCAACACGCATAAGTGCACGAACGGGCACAGAATAGACACACACCCACTCAAATAGACATTGAACACTCAGAAAGGAGATAACTTTAATTTAAAAGAGAGACTCAGATACAGAGAACAGACAGAAAGAGGGAGAAGAAAGGAAACACAGACAAAGAGGTGTGTGTGTGTGTTGTTAAACCAGAGAGACGTGGGGTTATATTTGTGTGACAGCTGCAAAGTCACGGAGGAGATACAAACACCAAACATAAAAGATAAGAAGCCAGGTTGACTGGTTATCCGCGGTGAGAAAGAGCTCAAAGAGCGTCAGACTGCTTGTGGATTTGCCTCAGACACCTGAAGCTGCTTCAGGTTGCGTCCAGTGTCACAGACAGTTTGTTGTTTAATACTTCATAACTTTAAATAGTTCCTGACCACACACCAGCAGGATAAATTAGTGTCTCTGAAGTCAGCTTACATAAATAAATGGTGTTGATTCCTGATTCGATGTGTTGTTTCAAGAAACTTTTGCAACAGGTGTTCCCTTATCTCTGCCTCATTGTTATTTCCCTTTAAATTGTCTTATTTCTAATGCCAGTCAGTGGTATCCAGGGACTGTTGTAAGTAGGGATGCTCCGATCAGGGTTTTTGGGGCCGATCACCGGAATCAGAATCGGCTGTGATACCAATCGCCGATCCGATCATAGGGTGGGTGGGGGGTGGGGCTATGGGGATCTTCCATTTAAAGTGTTGTATTGTGAATTGTGTAGCAGTGTTATTCAAGTTTACATTAACGTTGGATAATAACACGGGAGAAATGAGTTGAAGCGCTCTCTTTTCCTCTCTCTCAAGCACCGGTTTGGCTGAATTGCATCTTGTACAGCGCTATCTGATGAATGCTGACACACAGATGATCCATAGGAATACCGCAGAGTAGCGCTGCATGTGCATAAAACATGCATTGAGGCAGGTTTGCAACGTATTTAATGTAAATGAGCTAAATCAGTATGGAGCAACTTTACGAGGTGAAATAATTTAACTATTAGGGATACATCTAATTAATTGAGCTGTAGGAATATTCCCTCATGCAGAAATCTTGGTAGGTTTACCTTAAACCCCAGATGCAATTACATGTACAGACCAGCCTCAGTTTGTATGTATCAGTGCAACCAACAGTTGGAAGCATTATTAAAGATGTTGAGTGTCTCAAGGGGCTTGGTTAAGCTATGTGAAAGTTCATGGTCTTTGTTTTAGACAGAGACTGCAGTATTGAATTACCAAACTCTTTTGTTTTCGCACAAATGGGACTCAAGATTTGGACTCCTGTTTCAAGTTTAAAATGATGCACTTGTGCACCCTTAACAAAGTAGCAGTACATGAATATAACATTACATTCACTCAATAATAGTACTGTTGATTTCTTGGCCTGTTCCTGTTGTATTGCTTTTTTCAGTTTTTTCATCAAATCACTGCTTCCTAGCTTCAGAGCAATGCACCCACCGAGTGTGAAGGAGATCCATGAACGGTGCTGGAAATAATCGAGGACGTACATACCCATTTAGAGATTCCTTTCTGTATAACTAGATTAAAGCTACGGTTTAGGAGAGAGGGTTGAAACCAAAGCTTTTGAGGACACGGCAAAATAGTTTAAGAGACTGTGAATGTTTCAGACATCAGGTTTAATTTATACCCATTTTAAACCTTCACCTACTCATAAAGAGCAATGGCAGTATCGTGAGGACTATTGACAGAAAAGCACCAGATGGGTCATGTTCAATATCAGGACCTTCTTACTTTGAGGCAACCATGTGATTACCTCTGAGCCACCATGGGTAATGTGATTTGATCATTCATATTATAATATAAAGCTGAGGGAGAGAGAAACTGCACTTTTTTGTTGTTGAGAAAAAGCTTTGTTTGTTAGTGCTATAAGACATTAGAATACCATCCCTGTGCGCCTGGCTTTGTTTACATTGTGACTGATTGGTTTGTCTTTCAATCGATGTCTCCTCTGACACAGGGAACAACAGGAAAGTCTTCTGAGAGCGGTCTACATTGATTTTGAGGCCATGTTACCTCTGACTTTGTCAAGTTTGGAACCTCTGGAGTAAAATTGATGCCTATTTGTAGCATTGATTGATTGCAAAAATGTCAAATGGCTTTGTTAAATATTTAAAATATATGTAAGATTTACACCGTATAATCATGCGGTTTCTAATCAACCAAAGTCATAAATATATGGCTGATGTTCCTGTTTTTCTCTCTGTCCATCTGTCGGCTGGACTTTCCAGTTTTAAACTTGACCAAAGTCACTTCAATAACACAAACACACACACATACACACACAGACTCCCCAGTTACATCTTATGCCTCCTGCAATACACTGATAAGGCTCTCTCTGTCTCTCTCTCCCCGTCTCTCTCCTTTTCTTTGTCCCTCTTGCTTTTTCTCAGCCTATTATCAATATTTAAATGTTTTATTCCATCTATCTCTTGTTCTCTTTCTCTCTCGCCATATCTCTATCTTTGTCTCTTCTCATCTGTCCATCTTTTGTCCTCGTCATCTCTCCCTCTCTCAGCCTTTCATCTCTCCCTCCCCGTTCCATCTTTTACGTCCCACTGTTCTATTTTCCCCTATATCTTTATTTTTCATCTTCTTTTTCCTGTAAAGATCTTTCTGTCTTTGTCCCTGTCCACTCGTTAACCCCAATCATCCATCATATTTCCTTAAGATGTGATGTTTTTTTCCAATAATCTTTAAGAATGACATATAATGTGTGTTTTGAAATGGATTTTGCTCAGGGCATGGCCGTTTTTAACAGTAACATTTTGAGCATTATCCAAGGCATTATTTTATAAGTAGTATTTATTAGAGTGCCCTGAAGGAGTGTATTC
Source organism: Notothenia coriiceps (assembly GCF_000735185.1). Classification (NCBI taxonomy): domain Eukaryota; kingdom Metazoa; phylum Chordata; class Actinopteri; order Perciformes; family Nototheniidae; genus Notothenia; species Notothenia coriiceps. The sequence continues at coordinate 40,811 of NW_011333247.1, read as the reverse complement.
TAATGGTTTTGCTATACCACTAAGAGGGAAGTATCAGCTAAAGTGCTGATATTTAGATATAAAAGAGAAGTACAGTATTTACTAAAGAACTTTAAATAAATCCTCTATGGATTTAAAGTCAACTTTATTCTCATTCCTGTTACATCACACAATCTTGATAAAAAAGCTCACATATCATTGTATCAACTATTAATTACACATACGTATTTCAACAATCTTTACCATTTATCTATAAACTTTAACTGTGTCAGTGAATCACATCCCATAAAAATATTGTGAATTATCGATTTTTTCTCATGTAGCGACTCTTCCTCGGTTATTTCACTCATTTTACTGCTTTGCGTTTACCACTCAATATAAACAACATTGATGTTTCCCTTTTCTTAACTCAGATTGTAGTTATTTTGTTGTTTGACCTCGTGCAAAAAATACCTGTAATGACACCACCCTGGGAATTATTGGTATAATATTATTTGGTGTGATTTCAGCAGACTGCACAGGTCTAGTTTACATAAAATTGTGTGCTTCTTTTCCATCTTCCAAGTGCAAAAATAATAATTTGCAAAAGTCTTGCCTCAAAGAAGACTTAAACGTTTGCGATTATTTTGTCAGTGGGGGAACATTACTTGAAAAAATCAAGCCTGCAGTGGGACAATCAGCAGCTCCTCACTGTAATCAGCACCACAATTGAGACTTCTTGAAAAAAGTCTCAGTTCTTCTACTTGGTAATCCTGTGTCTTATTCAGCCAAATGTACTGATGTTTATGGGTGGAAAGGGAGCATTTGAAATCCCCTTTGTATCGTCACATATGTACACAACGCTGCACACAAAGCCACAATTACAGTTTGCTTTCAACCCATACTTTTTCGGAGCAGTGGGCTATTGCATAAACACTGTCAAGGGAAGCCGTGTGGGGGTCTGGTGGCTGGCGTACTGGCACTCCTCAGGGACTTGAACTAGGGACCCTAAAGTTCCCAAGCTAATTCCTTACATCAGCAGTTATAAGGTTTGTGTGGCAGTAACAAAAAATGATGGGTGATCCTAGGCCTGTTAGCTAGAGTATGGGGCAGTTGGTGATTCATCGGGGTCGGTCAGACTGCTTTATTGTTTCTTAGCATCATTGCCTTTGTTCAATAGTATGCAGTCAAGATATACAGCCATGAAATGCTGGAAGAAAGAGAGAATGCTATGTGCCTTAGACTACTTTATGATAGCAGCCTGTAAACTCTTGTACATTTTTGTATATGGCGCAGGATAAATCTGATTACATTGAGAGCAAAGTGGCTTATACAAGTAGCTACTAATGAATCTTTTTAAGTCTTGCTTCAATAAATCTGTAGATGCACTTAAATCAGAGACAGAAAAGGATAATAAACGTATTCCAAAGGACATCCCAAGGATACATATACCATGGAGTGCACTGTTTAAGAGTGTCATATCTTCTCCTAAATGCATTCAGATATGGATGCCGCTATCACATTAGGCTCTCACAATGAATACAAGTAGAGCTTTATTATTGGAGAATTCCACAGTAGTGAAATCAGATAGTCAGGAGGATACATATTGGAAAACTAAAGGAGCCAACTTCATTGTCTGCCTTTTTTTTGCCTGTGTGAATACAATCCAATATCACTATTGGAAACATTGGATAATAACAGATTTTCTTTTTTGTGCAGCAGTTTCTGTCACTAATCAATTAAGCCTTTACGAATCACATTGTGCCTTTAATAGATTATCTCAACCCATGCAAAGATTGCTGTCTGATATCATAAGTCATAGACTGCTATCAGTTTTTAATTTGTCAACCAAATCACACTGATAACACCAATCTTTGCTGCATAAGGGCACGTGTTGTGGTCTGTGTTGCATCTTATGTATACGTTCATGCTGATTATTCTAAGAACCCTGTTTAAGATTAACACAAGAAGTTCATTGAGCTGTCACATCTCATTGGCTCTTGGTGCTCCTCTAAGTGGTCCTACGAGCCAATAAAGTTTACTCAAGGTTACGATGTCAAAGCAGCTGTTTCCTGAAGAGATGGAGTAAATGAAATGGGCCAGATGACTCAGCAAATTGTCGTCACGCGCACTCTGACACACTATGATGTGGTGTCACTCCTGCACAAACTCTGAATATATACACCAACAGAAAGCTCTGAACACTCATACATATTATCAATTTGTCATCCTACAACCTACCAGCCACTCTCTTTCTCTTTGGCTAACACACAGCCATGCACACACGCATACACACACACCCACACACACACACACACACGCACGCACGCACACACGCACGCACACACACACACATATCTCCCTCTTCTGCACTTAATGTGGCTCATGGCACAGAGAACAATGACTAGCACTATGAGTGGCATGTAAAGCTTAACTTGAGCTTTGTAGTGTGTGTGGATGTCTTTTTGTGTGAGTGTATTTGATGTCAGCAGGGTTGATTCACACTCACTTACCCCCCGACAACTGGAATCATACCACCCGCCTCTTGACGAGCTCACATCAACACACACTCACACAAAGCTAATTAGGAGTCTTCATTATTGTTGGATTATGCTGTTCGGCTTCGCAGCTACAGGCTTTTCTTTATGGGTGGAAGGGAGCTAAGGACTCTTAAGTACATTTAGCAGACTGCTAGTTCGACTTAAATAATGGATTTGTGCTCCAGACTAACTAATGAAGAAGAGCAGTGGTACCTATACCTAATCTCACAACACACGTCTTCAGTCTTCTTCTTCCCTTGAACGCTTGAATTTGGATAATTGTAATCGTTCCCTGAGTTTATTGTGTGAGGATTTTACCTTTTAAACTGCATTTTGGGGCAACGCGGAGTCCAGCTATTAATGTTTATTTATGTCTTGTGATACATTTAAATGTTTGTTTTTTGAGAAGTAGGATTTTAAGGGCAAAGACTAGTCAGGTAGTGAAAACGGGTAAGAAGACAACCTTTAAGATATTTTTTGGACAAGAAAACTGAGGCAGCACTATCTTTCCATTGTGAACATCAGATTATAGACAGACTCCCTGGTTCAGTTTGACCTACCATACTGACTGTAGTTTTGCACCTACAGAGTTTTCTGTGCAATGCATTGTTGAAGAGATTATTACTGACATTTTAGATACGGTTGCTTTCACTTTACCTCCAAATAAAGTCTGTCCATCCGTTTCCTGCAGTTTAAGCAGGTCCAGGTGGCAGCAGGCTAAGCAATTTATATAGTGCTTCCCTACCATAACGGACAAAGTGCTTTACAATTTACCTCACACAAAAACACACATCCATCAGGGACAATCGGGGTTTGATTATGAACAGGAACGGGGATCAAACTGCTAACTCTACGATTGGTGGACCGCTTGCTCTAACAGTAGTATCCTCTCCCCTTGGAAACCAGAGTCATTTCCAGATTGGATACATCCTTGTATTTTGGCTCTACCTCAGGTCTTCCCTTACCCAAATTGCAGCAATATTCTCACAATACAACCTCGTAACACAAACAAAAATAACAAAGTTTAAGCCAGAAATGTCCTTTAAATCCCATTTGGTGAAAACAATTCATCATCATTAGCCGGCAAGTGGAAATTAAGCTATGAAGTGTCCTTGTGCGTGTAACAGGTTACAACATACAATACCAAAAGGTGTCATTGCTCAAGGACAATTTGGCAATTGAGAACTGAACCTTTTCATTATGCTGGCTCTTTTAACCAATCTGCAACACTCAACTGATCCTCTTATCAGCTCTCCTTCTCTTCCCACTCACCTCCATTCCTCTCCTTTTTGCTTCTCTCATACAAATCATCAAGTAAAATATGTGGATTTTGTGGCAGGTGTGTCCCCCCCCATGTCTCTTTCTGTGTGTACATGTTAGAGTGGGTATTAGTGCAGATGTGTTTGCCTCTGCTCATGGCTTCCTGGGTGTGTATTTGCGTGGGTGAGTTTGTGTGTACTTTTGTATGTGTATTTGTATTTTCTATGTGTATTACTTTGGTCACGACTCTCTCCTCAGCGGGCTTCTTGCTGCCTTCTTACATCATCAATCCAAATCTTGAAATCTCTACATCTACTTTTGATTAAAGACTGCAATTGCATTACATATTAGGCTATAAGGCAAAGGTTATTCCAGGTCTCAGCTAAGAGAAGAAATCCTCTCTAAGATGTGGTATGTTTTTCACAGAGAACAATATTAGCCTTAGGTGGAGAGACAGAAAGGTGGTTAGTTCAATCCGTGGAAAGGATGCACTCCAGTGGGAAGTGTGGGGGGGGGGAAGTGGCTGGTGTAACACCTGCAACACTTGCTATCCCTGCCTGAGGCTGGAGCCACATGAGGACGATAACGGCCCGTTAAAATTTTTTTCCAACGCTTCCAACGCTTCTCTGCCCATTGACTTTGAATGGGGTGACGTCACTTTGCCTCGCTTTTCGCCGAACTGCATTGTGGGGAAGCAAAGCGAAGATTTCCAGGATTTCCAGGATTTTCAGGATTCAAAAGTTGAGCAATGTTCAACTTTTGAAGCTGAGGTCGAAGCGTCAGCCAATCAAATCCCGTTTATGCAAATCTGACAGTACAAGCACTAGCTAATCAAACCGCGTGCAATCTGGGAGAGCCAGACCTCATATCATTTTCTATATTCCTGAAAATGGAGGAGAAATTAGTTATTGTGGTAGCAAATCACCCGGTTCTTTATGACCAGTCGCTAATAACTTACCGGAATATAAACCGGAGGAACCAGGCATGGAGGGAGGTGGCAGAGACAGTGGGTAAAACTGGTAGGTTTTCGACTGTTTGGGGATTTCATATCCATTTTACTTTGTTTAAACATTGCTAGCAAGCATAGACAGTATCTTTAGCCAGCATGGAATGTAGCATAAAATAGCACCATAGACATTAATCTCATAAATGTTCATCATAGCCCTTCCCGCTGTTGACGCTTTCCTTCTGCCACATCATAGACTATATGCATCACATTAATGCACACAATGTCATACTCCTTTCTGCACATATTCTGAGTGGAGAAGAACCGGGGTTTTTTGCTTTGTATGTCGGGGGTGGGAGATTCATGTGATTGGTTGTTGGTCGCGTTGCTCGCAAAACGCAGCGTTTGCTCCTGCTGTATCTCTCCGGTAGTCCACCAGCAGATGAAAAACACCCACCTCTCCGCCTCTTCCAAGGGACGAGGGGACCGTGCAGCAGAGTTTCAGTTAGAATTTTTTTCGCCGGTCAACATGTCCGTTAAAGTTTAAATCTTCCGGACAAAATTAGAAAAGTGCCGGTCGAAGGTCTTCTTTGTTAATTATTGAGCTTTAAAACAAATGAATAACGACTCTATATAATAATATAAGAATACAAAATGGAGCCTCTCTTTTCCTCCCCCTCTTCTGAGAGCCCAGCAGCTGATCTCTGAGCAGGAGAGGCGGGGCTATTGCGTCATCGTTATCAGGACATAATCGTATAGGCTAAACACGGAGCCGTCTCCCCCCGCAGAGCGTTTCGTTTGCAGATCTACCCACCTAGGGACCCGTTATCGTTATTGTTTTCTGCGTTTCCGCGTTGGCCTCGTGTGGCCGAACCGTCTATCTGATAGAGAACTGTAGCAGATACGACCGTTATCGTCCTCGTGTGGCCGGGGCTTGAGTGTCCTTGAACAAGGTGTTGACCTGGTGGTTGACCCTTCTCTCTGATGCAGAGATCTTTAAAAACTCCACTCGCCTTCTATGCAAAACAGGGTTTTTTTATAGAAGAAGTTGGAGTAAAATCGAAATAGCAGATGAGTATTCCTACCTTGATGTAACTGCATGACTAACAATGGGCCGTTAAATTAAGAAAGCTATTTTAGTCTTGCACTGGCTATTATGACAGTCAAGCTGTGAAAGAATGACACCCATGCTGTGCCTTCTCCACGCATGACTCTCAAGATGCTACCCAAATTAGCATTTGTGTAATGGCAACTGCAACATGTGCTTTGTTATGCTCATCACTTCTAATCTTGCCAGCAGGATATTTTATGGTGAAATATTCATGCTGCAGTTCTGCTAGCAGTCTGCCAAAACAGCCACGGACGAGCAGCTGGCTGCTGGGCCAGATTTATTTTTGAGAAGGTGTTGGCTTAAAGAAAAATGTCTTAATGTCGCTCTAATCAGTGAACTGATAAGTCATTTTTCATGTTAATGTTTTTAGTGGAACGAATGTTTGGCTTGTTGAGAGATAATATCAAACTATAATGGTCACTTTGTGCTGGTTTTAATAGCCATCAGATTGTATATGTGATTCTGAACTAAAAGAGTTGGCCTGTGTCCTGAATGATGTACTGGATGCTGATTCAACATATCTGAATATATGAAACACGGCAAGAGAGATTGCCTTCCACTGCATTTTAGATTAAAGTTTCACATATTTACATTTGCAACAGAGTTTGGAAAAGGATCGACCCATTTCACATGTAAAAGTAATTTATAATCATATATGATGCTGAGTGTCGGAGAATATTCAATCCCAAGACAAGCTCCCGCTCTGCAGCTCTGGCTGGGTGAAGAAATGTGTGTGTGTGTGTGTGTGTGTGTGTACTTGTGTGTGAGACCCCCAGGTAACAGCTACCCTAGTTTAAGGTGTAATGCACACACACATAGAGATAGCATCATTCCTGAGGGCTGAAGTTGTGCTGACCAGATGAGTTGTTTTCCTTTCATCTAATGTGAGTGTGTTTGGCTGGTATGAGTGTAGTTTCTGGTTTTGGCTGTGTAAGTATGATGTTATTTTTCACTCTGTGTGATTGTGTGTTTCATTGGTCCTTCAGGGTCATGATGCTGACTCAGAACTTTACGAACTCCTATCCAAACTGTTTTTGCTGCTAAAACGTGAGCTAGTGCTAGAAAGGCGCTGCTATGTTTTTAATTCGGACCAAAATGGATTTGTTTGCTGATTATTCAACATTATGAACAGCAAATCTGTGTTAAAATTGGCAGGGGGGAAGTTAGTTAAAAAAGGATGATAGCTGCTTTGCTGTCAGCAAGTAAACATAGAGAACAATGGTGCTTTTAAACTCTATTAAATTAATTACTATTGCGCCAAGAACTAATTATAACATTATCAACATGTGGACAATTATACTCTTATAAAATCTAGTTTTTGATGAAAAACTGGAATGAAACAGGAATTTAAAGGAGATGCAAAATACATATTTATGAGAGAATTATAACATGCTAGACTTATTAACCAAAAATATGAAGCAAAACGTTGAGTAAACTATGTCATAACAGGCACAATAGAAGGATGAAAAAAAGGCAGAGGCTTATTGAATAAGAGAAATATGGTGATGAGACGAGGATGCACTCTGGAGAGGAAGAGTGAGAGGAAGACAGGCAGAGAGATACAGCTCGGTGCAGTACACTCAGGAGAGAGAGTAGAGGAAGAGATGGAGAAACCAGAACACAGTACAGTATACTCATGAGACCAAGAGGAAGAAAATGCGGAAGCGAAGCGCAATGCTTTGATTTCCACATTTAAACATTAATGGCAATCTTTGGGGACTCAAAAAAGAAAACATTGAGCTGTTAACATGTTGCTTGCTAGGAGTCAAGAGAGAAGGAATGGAGAACTAGCCTCAAGCGGCTCAACACAGCCTCAACACAGGAAATCAAAGCAGTAGCTAAAGGTTAAAAGAGTGATGATAACAGCTCTGTGCTCAACAGGAGCTACCATTCACATACTCTCTTTCAGAATTAACTTGTGTAAGGACAGCAGGAAGGAATATGAATGTGGTGTGTGTGCGAAGGGGAGAATGCTTCAGTGAAAGTAGGAAATGTGAACGTCAGGGGGGGAGCGAGAAAACAAGCTAATAGTACAGGCTCCTCCTGAGGCCTCGCATACAGAACACAATTTCCTTTATGTTGGTTTTTATACATATGCGCACATCACACATTTAGAGAGAATGTATTCATGATACAGTGCATGATGAATTTGTCTATTTGTGTCTTCTCCTTGTATTTTACAGTTCAGACACCCCGCATTCAAGCACACATTTGTTAATATTTAGCACTCTACTTTCATGCTTATTCCATTTTTTGCATTAGTTTCATCACACTGAATATTTTGGGGTGTTTGAGAGTAGTAGTAGAATGTTCATTTGCCTTCACACCATTTTTTTCAACGGAAATGCTTTTCATTTTTTAGAAAGCTACCTTTTTCTGAGCAACCTTTCATACATTTAATTTCTCCATTCCTCCCCCTTCTCCATGCTGGCAAGCCGTTTCCTCCCCAGCTCACACCATCCGTGCCTCCTAACTTGTCCTCAATCCTGTTGTCTTTACCTCTGTCTCTCTCTGCATGACCTCAATTCTCAGGCAAGCTCACATCTATTGCTCTCTCTGCGGCTCTTGCTAGGTGCATAGCGGCGTTGAGCTTCAGGCAAATGTGTGTGAACAGCACAACATGCCTGTGTGTGTATGGCTTTATGAAGCATGTTGTAGTTTGTGTGTGCCTGTTTTTCTCTCTTTTCTCTGTCCTCAATTCCCAGGCAGCCCTCAACCACCTCTCTCTTTTTTGTGTATCTTTTCACTGCATGAATGTGTCTCTCTCACCAGGTGTATTTTGTTTTCAGCTCGAGGATAATGCATGTGTGCAAGTGAGTGGGAGAGGGAGGCTAACCTAGTTCTTGCAGTAAAAGTAGAGGGGGAATAAAATGCACTGCAATCAAGGCAATAACAGTAAAATCCTTATGCAGAGAACTGTAAAAATGTTGTGTGTTTCTGTGTGTGTCTGTGCGGTTGTGATCTTAATTGTGAAGGAAGTCAACACCCCTCCTTTCCAGCTGTCCTCACTGCTTCCAGAAACACTCACTGGTATTCAGAACTCTAGTGGTGCAAATTGAAACAGCTTAATTATATTAATCAAATGATCTGCTTTCGTGGTTTTTATTTGGCCCAGTCAGGGTGGTTCTCGAGCGCATTTTCCCACCATATCTCAACAAATCCCCTCCAGCAGACACATCAAACGCAGAAAAAGCCTGTGAGAAGCAAATGTAATTTAATCTGTTGATTGGAAAAGTCAAATGAATATTGCAGCTCCAAGTGAGACTGTTGAATGACGTCCAGTCTTAAAATGAATTTTTTCGGCATGATATCTAAAGGGGGAAATTCCATATTGGTTACCTTAGACTTGAGGGACGAAAGAGGAACCAATCAGTTAATTAAATATATGGGTCATTTTCCGATCATCAGGGGTGTCATTTCGCCTCAGCATTGGGATATGGATCTAATGATTGTGGTGGGCTTGTAATGAGCCTTTAGAGATACTGTACATACCGAATTTCACTGGGCATATAGCTGTCACTTACTCAGGAGAATAAAAAAGCACTGCATGTGAAAGTCAACCGTAATGTTAATTTGAGGAAGGTAAAAAAAGGAGAGAGAGGAATCCCAGACCCATTTCACCCATCTGTGACATTTTATAACAACAATAAGCATTAAAGTGAAAGGTCTTGACATGTTGGTGAATGTGCTTAATTGTTCTTGTGCTGAGAGCATAAGATTGACACCACTCTCATGTCTGTGTAGTAAATATTTAGCCACAGCACAATACATCTGAAAGCTTCCATCGTCTAGCTCTATTCTACATATCCCGTATGTTTTTGCTTTTGTTCACTTTCTGCCTGGAAAAAAATGATTTGCACTCTGGTCTTTATTACAACTTAGTGTGAACGAGGTTACAAACATTGTATTTACTTGAATGCGAAAAACAACCGCTGCCTCTTACAAATGTTCAATTTTATGACAAAAGCTGAATATTTTTAAGAAATCAAAGTTGATGACTCACTAAAATCATTACATTTCAATAAACAAGTCTTTACTTTGAGATATGAAATGTGGTTCCTCTGAGATATATAGATTTTCCCAAGGAAGGAGGCTAACATTCAGAAGTACATTCACAGGCCTTGTGAATGATGTAAGCCGGAGAAATATCAGCTATCTGTGAAAGCTGCTGTCTCTCTCCCCTCTCTCCCCTCTCTATCTTACCAACCCCTTGTTTCCCCTCCCCTCTGTGCCTCTCTATCCTCTCAGTCCCCTTCTCTCCTCCCAACATCTCCCCCTTCTCTTACTGTTTGGCCCTAAATGCATTCCCCTCATTTTTAAACCTTGCCTGCTCTTTTTTCCTCTCTGTCAATCTCTTCCTTCATCTGCTTTTGTTCGTTCATCTCCCAATCCCTTTGTTACTCACTTCATAAAGCTTTTCAATTTCTCATCTCTTCACTTTATCCCCCTTCTTCCTCTTCCTCTTCACTTCATCCCCTCCCTTTCCCTTTGAAATGTGAGAGAGAGAGAGGGAAAGAGAGATTGAAAGGGAGATGAGATTGAGAAGAGGATGAAAACCTGAAAAGGATACATCGAAAAGGGGAGGGGGACAATGAAGAAGAGAGGGAGGGGAAAGCAAGGAGACGATCAAAGAAAAGGAGACTCCAGAGAGTGTTCTTGAACTAAATAGAAGATTAAATCGAATTAATATTGAATTGAGAGATAGAAGAAGAGGAGAGAGGAGGAGGAACAGGCAGACGATAAGAGAAGTGCTTCATGTAACATTTAAAGTGACTGCTTAATAAAGACATCCTCCTATGGCAGAAAGAGATCTAACAATACTCTACACTGTACAGTTGAATAGTTTTTACATTTAAACATGCCGTCAATATAAAGCTTAATTAGCCGGGAATCACATGGTATTAACTTTAACCTTCTTTCATTAGCACCATGTCAATTGAAGCTGTAGATGATAAAGGCAACAAAATATCCTGAACCTGGCACTGCATTCTCCAAAAAGCATGTCGACCGCAGCGATTGCCAGAATTTACTGGCAATTCTGATGTGTTTAGTTGCCAAGTTTACTTCCTGATGAAGCTGGCATCGAACAGACTACACCAGATTTGTTTTGGTGACTTGTGTTCAAATTATTTCTTGGAAACACCACAGCTTAAAGTCAGAATTAAGGCACGCAAAGGCTATGGGAATTTATTACAAAAATTGCAATTTACCACTCCACCTACTCAACAAGTTAGCAAGCCAGAGCCTCCACAAATAATTGCGAAATGTTTTTTTCAGCAACACCAAGGCTTGAAGCAGCTATAAATCAATATTTATTTGAATACACATGACTACGATATCACAGGGTTCGCTTACAGTGATGAACCATAAAGCATTATCACCCAACTCTCCTCAGCTTTATATGCAGAGTTTCCGCCTCTTTCAGCACATTGTTTGGTTTTCTAGCCATCAATTTAGTGATTGTCTATCTAGGCTGTTTTTCAGCAAAAGAAAGTTTTCAAAAACAACTGTAAACTTTCTGCCAAGTACCAAATGGGCAGACTGACAAACATAGCGAGTAGATGGTAAACAGAGTGGAGCATTTAGCAGCCATATACTCCCCTCAACAATTATCAAATCGGTGCGATATGAAGAGGGATTATCAGACATTTTTTACAGAATAAAAGTTTTAATTTCATCAGAAATCTGGCACAACTTGTAAGCCAATATAATAACATAACTGTTTGTTTCCAGCCTGGTAGGCACATCATTAGATGTGCAGCTAGGGCTGCTCGCTTATGGCAAAAAACATAATCTCGATTATTTGGTTCAATAATTGATATCACGATTATTAAAAACGATCATCCATTTACTTTGAAAACATCAATTTATTGGAGAAAAAAAATGTGAACAGTATGTTTTTAACAGTTGATTACCCTGAACTTTAAGTATAATTCAACTGAAAAACAAAAAAACAAAACAAATAATAAAAAAAGAATCGTTTTATTTCGATTACGTTGTTTTCGTAATCGTTGCAAGCCATAATCGTAATTGCGATTAAAATACGATTAATTGAGCAACCCTATGCAGCACAAGAGCTCCTCATTCCTGTCACAGCTGCTAGCGCTACACTGGCCATGTATGGTCAGTTTAATAATTCAAGTCCTTCAAAGAACAGCAGACAGTTGAACTGGCTGACTCTCTGGAGCAAAGTAAACTCTGTCACCTCCTTTTTAAATACCTCTGTGTTGAAACTTACCCAAACAGGCACCTCAATGGCCAAGAGAAGAAGACACACTTGTGTACTTGGTATTTCCCAGTGGTGGTCATGTGTTACTCTCACTGAAAAACATGTCCACAGCCTTCAAAGGTTTGTACAGGACAAATTCCCACGGCGTCTTAATCGCCAATCTCAAAGTGATTTGGATTTTGAAGCCCTTTAGAATCACAGAGTTAAGTTATGATTGACAGCAGAGAAACCCTTCAGATGTCAACCTGCCTTTCATGATTGCTGCATTTTCCCTTTTCCTTTGCCTGACATGTTCCTTTTATTCCCATCTGACAATCAGGTACATGCTTTTCTTCCATGTACTTCCATTTCAGTGTCTTACACAATTTAGATCATTTCTGCATGTACCCAAACCGCTTTCTTTTATTCACTTTGTCCTTATTTCGGTTCATTGGTTTCCACGTCTTCGGACCCATCTTTCTTGATGACTTTGGGGAGCACTGGTCGCTTTTGCCATCAGATAACAATGTCCTTGATCGATATATTCTGTGCTCGCAAGTGTGCAGATGCAAGTGTGTGTGTGTGTGTGTGTGTGTGTGTGTGTGTGTGTGTGTGTGTGTGTGTGTGTGTGTGCGGTGTAAAAGCGTGCGTATAGCCTTTTATGGCGTATCTCTTTGAGATCAGCATGTGGCGGAGCATTGAGCTTTTAATAACCTTGCTAAGGCTATAGGGCCCAACATTCCTATCCTATCTTCCTCCCTCCCATCCTAATCAAGCTTTTAATACAATTTATAAACCGTAGAAGACAACATTACTATTCATGGTAAGAAAGAGAGGAAATGGGTGAATGAAAATGGAGGAGGACGCAGAAATAAGAAAGGCTGCATATCGGAGAGAAACTGAAAGAGGTGGGAGATAGTGAAAGAGTGGCGGAAAGAGAGAGGGATTACTGGCAGTAGAGATTGAGAATATATGAGAGACTTGGCAGTCATACCGATTTAAAACAACGCAGAGTATTTCCATAATGCTGACTGTTTTAAAATGCTAAATTAGCGTGGAAATGTCACAAGGTCTCAAGGGATTTCCTGAGTGCGGACAAGAATTAGAAAATTCATCTATTTCACTGAGGTTGAGTATTCGAATAACCGAGTAGACTGAGAAATGTCAAGAGATTTCTTTAGATTATTCTGCTGAGTACTACTCCTCTTGACTGGAAGTGTTTCAAATGTAATTTGACACACGCAGTACATATATATAGATCCATATGTTCTTGAAGAGTTTGAGTCCTTGCATGAAAAGGATTTGATTTATAAGCTTTAAGGAAATGAAAGCAAGTGAAAGTAATTCATTTTATATGTGTATTCATCTCTTATGTTGCATAATCTGTCATCGTTTCTGCATTTTGCTGTTACGAGTGCACTCTACATTCGTCTCATGTACTTCATAAATGACTGTGGTGAGAGTGTTGACATAATACAGATACACAGACATTTGAATGTGTTATATACCAGAAAAAACCTTTGGTTGCTTAACTAGAATATTTTCTAGTATTTATGTATTTGAAACATGTCAAGTCATTTTGAAAATACATGAAATATTATCAGATTCAAGCCTGCCGTGTGCTATGCTATGCTATGCTATACTATGCTATGCTATGCTATGTTCAGACTTTTATATTCCCTGTGATTATAAAGTCATACGCTTGCCATTCCTGCCAAAATGGTCCATTAAAAATCCCTTTATTGGTTCATTCAAAATAATCAGAAACGTCTTTCGGGCATACAGTAGACCAGAAAGCAATCCGTCAGAAATCTTTTCACTAATGAAACGGAAGCCCGTGTTAAGGAAATCAGATATATTCTCACTTCTCTTGGCTCTTGTAATATTTCTTGCTGCAGCATTCTTAATGTCTCACAGTTTTCTAATGATCTTTAACAGGATTTAGAGTGGGTGATAGCCTCCTCAAGTCATCCTGGAGGCTGAGCATTAAGTTCATCAACTTCTACTTTAGGCACTCTCAGGCATTTCACATTTCCCCTTGTTCCTTGCCTGCATTAGATTTGTTTAAAAGTAGATGTAGTGTAAGAAAGAGCCATGAAACAATATTAACTATAATCAAAGCACAAAGGTCAGAGGGAAAAGACTCACTCACCACTTAGACACATTCATGTTTTCTCTCTTTACTTAAGTCGTGTTTGAGCATGTTCATCCATTAAAGTGGATGTATCAGAGTGTATGAGTGCCTGCTCGTCTTGAGTGTGGTTTTTAAACTGTTTCTTTACGGTTATTTTAGCATCAGCAGGGTTCAACTTTCATCCCAGCTGGATGTTGTTTGATCTCATCTGTCTGTCTCGCTCCCCCCGCTAACATCAAAGAAACCAAAAGTCCACAGACAAATGAGGCTCTTGTTGATAACAGCGAAGAAAAACAGCACAGATAAATATGGATTTAGTCTGGGTCGTTTCAGTTGTCTGTTTAAGGAATGCACCGCTGAGCTTAAATACCTCAATTACTTTTGAACCTTGTTTTTTTAATATTTAGCACCAAAATTGACACCCAATCCAAAATGACCTCAAACAGAACACTTCTACACATGTTGCAACACTAGTAAAAGGGGTAAATACAACCAATTTATATTATTATTAGAAGCTGTCCAACCACACTCTTTCACTCATAAAGCCAATATGTTTTTTTCACTTTTTTATAGGACTTTTAAAAGGTCCCTAATTAAGAAATTAAGCTCACTCTATAAGGCAGTGTACAGAAATGATTGGAGAGGAGAGCATAATAAAGTCCTTCCTGTTATTATCAATACCTTCAATTGACCCTCTCATAGGCTTAAAAAAACACACAGAATATGCTCCCCCCAATGTCTGAAAACGATAAATCTCACAAGGGAAGGATGAAGTAAGACATAAAACTGTGATGAGGAACATCTTTACGACCCCCTCATGCTTTCATAAAAACGTCTACAACTACCCTCCCTTCAGCAAAAAGTAAACACACAGTACATAACCCTCTGTCTTCTCTGACCCTGACAAACTGGCCACTGCAGGAAAAGAAACGCAAACTCAATGCTCAAGCCTTTGTGGCCTTTTAGGTTCTCTACTGCTTTTCATTTATTGATTATCCCCGGTGTAATCAAACTGATTTCATAACTGCAATTCATTGAAGTATGAGTTTTAATAGCACACTCATGTTTGGTTTAAACATTAAACAGATATGCATAAATAATAAGCTGGGTCTTGGTATACAGTGTAATATTGATAACATATTCTACAGCATCACAAACGGCCCGTCCACAGGGCAGCGTGCGTTGCTTCAACGGAGACGCTTCCCATTCACTTTGAATGGGGTGACGTCAGGCTTTGCCGAACTGCATCGTGGTTCCGTCGCGTCGCTTTGCCTAAGTTGCTCGCTTCAAAAGTTGAGAAAATGTCAACTTTTCAAGCTTCGACGTGAGCCAATCAAACCGCGTGCTTGTGTGTCCGGGGCGGGAGATTAATGTGATTGGTTGTTGGTCGCGCGCCAGACAAGCCCACCGGCAAGCTTCAACGCACGCTGCCGTGTGGCCGTACCGTTAGATGCTGAGTTCACTTAGAGAAAGAATCTCACAAAAAATGGCTGGTACTTAGAAAGTGATTTTGTGTCATTCATGACTTTAGGTCTATTCAAGGCATGGTAAATCACTTAGAAATGCATGAAAGCTGCTTTATACTCCAGGAAAACTTGAAACCTTTGAACAATATTGCTCACCTTCAGGTTCAACGTCATTTTATTAACCAGGCCATTGTACTAGGGAACACACTGAGGGTTTTAAGAGGATTTTGGTGTCCATTCAGGGATGGGAACACCTCACACAAACACAGCTAAACAGTCAAGATGGGGGCATTTAATTATTCTGGAATTAAATTCTCCTTCCAGTGAGTTTCCTCCCCCAAACCTAACAAATGATGTGCTCATTTAGTCAGTAAATATGCATAACCAATTTTACACCAGCTGGAACACCAGGTCCATACGGCAAATTGCAACTTAACACTCCACATTTAAACATTTGAATCCACATATTGTGATCACGTTCTTTAAAAAAGGAGGTTATTTTCTGGGTTGTTAAATAGCATCTAAAATCATTGCGAAGAATGAAGAGCTGTAAGCTTGAGGCGACTCTTAAGACGTTGACTTTACACCAACCCTTGACATTTATCTGTAAGGGTGACTCACATTAAACACACACACACATGGACACACTTGTGGAAATACACCCACAAAATGGTCTTTTTAAGGCCTAGTGGTCTAATGCGAGCTGTCAGCTCTGCCACATTGTTTTGACTTGTTACAAGGGATAGCGCTGGAGGGTGCAGGGCCTGGAGGGTGCAGGGCCGTGTGTGTGTGTGTGTGTGTGTGTGTGTGTGTGTGTGTGTGTGTGTGTGTGTGTGTGTGTGTGTGCGTGCGTGCGTGCGTGTGCGTGATTGACTTTATCTACAAATGAATGCATGTTTACATTGTTACATACAATGTCTATGTTTGTATGTGTAGGTTAACTGTCAGGAAATTGTAAAACACATAATCAAATAACACTGATGCACTTGGCAATATATGTCAAGCATGTGTGTCTGTCCATTCATAGTAGATGTTTAAAATACACTGTGGGTGAGGGGAAAACCGTCAAAAGATCGTCTTTTCTCTCATGGCTCTGATTTTCATCTCTTTTTTGTTTGTTTTTCACTGAAACCACATTTGACATGGCCTTCAAACACATACAAACATATGCACATTAACGCATTAACCACATACCGTATATACAGTATACACTCCCACACACAAGCACGCACTCAGATGCCTTAAAGGCAGATTAGATCAGCTTGTAGATCGGTGTTCCAAAGAGAGTATCTTTCTGTAAACATGATCTATAGAATAAATCACATACACACATTGAAATAATTTTCCTCATCTTTTTCTCCTTTTTCAAATAACATCTTCAGATTGGTCATCTCACATCATCTCAGTTCTTTCTCTCATATCCTCCTTCCCATCCGGGTCTTAATGTACATTTTACAGCCTGATAAAGTTGTGTGCTGGAGAAAAAAAAGCCCTGAAGCAGGATGTATGCATCTGTTTCTGCGTCTGTTTTAACAAGCTTAAATTAAAGAGAAGGAAGGCTTTAATAACTGCAGAATGAGCGACATTATGTACAGATGTTGTCGCGCTTAAGGGTGAGTAATCCTGAGGTCACGGGCCCTCAAGGTCGCTGCCGCTTTCTCCATGCATCACTTGATGTGACTGAGAACATTAATGAGACTGTCACAATCTATTTCACATCCACGGAACAATTAAAATTGTAGCTTAAAAGGCAAAACGCCAGCTCCAACCGATTCCTGATCGCTGCAACACGCTAACCTCATCAGACTGATGATCCAATTCATGTAGATCTCTCGTTGACATCAGAGGATGTGTGACAGGGAGTGTTGAGTGGGTGGAATGGGCGGTGAGAAAAAAACGTGTGAATTCTCAGAGAAGTTGTGAAAATGCAGTCACGTTAAGTGTCAAAGAGACTCACTCCCCTCCCTAAACAGCTACCTTCAGTTTGCCCGTGAGCAGAGCGCTTACCCACCAAACGCTCTGGTGAATGTCTGGAAGGCGTTCCAATTACAAGCGAGAAAAAATAACTGTGGCTGGACTGAGCCCCCAGGTCTGAATATGTTTAGCCGTATCAGAAAGAAGCAGGGATTTGTTTCTGTGCAAGGCATGTTGAGCGAAACCCTTCCTTGGATAAGTAACACTTTAAAAGACATTGAGAAATTGAGGTCAGAAGAACAAAGAGACACCTAGCTACTGAAGAAATGTTGGTAGCTAGAATTTTTATTTTGCCCTCAGAAGACATACTGACTTTTAAGATACAAGCAGAAGTAGAGTCTTTATATCTGTCTCTTGCTCTCTCTGCCGCTCTCATCATAGCAACGGCGCCCTTTGCTATCTCAGTAGCTATCGGTAATGGGCACAATGTTCAAAGCAAAGCAGTCGTGTTGTGTCTGTGTGTTAAGTGTCTCCGCATGCCTGCCTGTGTGAACATGTGTGTGTGTATTCTTGAAAAAAATTACGTGCCACTGCCCTGCTCGCTCTCTCTCTCTTGCTCGACATTTCTCCCATCTTATCCACTCTTTATCTCTCATCCCTTCAGAGTAGTCGGAAAACTTCCTTCCAGTCAATTGAAGCCGTTTTCACGTCGAGCACCCTGCATTGGCGAGTATGAAAGAGTCTGCATTTGTGTGTGTGTGTGTGTGTGTGTGTGGGGGTGGGATGCTGCAGGCTAGCCATGACTGTATGATGCCCGCAGAACATAGAGGAAAGGAAAGACATCCGCCACAGTGTAGAAGTGTGATAACATTCATAATTTAGCAGAATTATCCTGTGCAGTATGTGTGTTTGAATCCGGGGATGTTATTAAAGCTGGTCATGTGAATCCTAATTTCCCATATGGTGACTTGTTAGTTTGTATTTCAAAACACTCCCATTAGCACAAACGTAGAATGCTGCCAGATATGTGTGTATGTGTGTGTGTGTGTGTGTGTGTGTGTGTGTGTGTGTGTGTGTGTGTGTGTGTGTGTGTGTGTGTGTGTGTGTGTGTGTGTGTGTGTGTGTGTGTGTGTGTGTGTGTGTGTGTGTGTGTGTGTGTGTGTGTAGTGTGTAGTACGTACGTACGTAACTAACTACTACTAGTAGTAGTACGTAGTAGTAGTACGTACG